>NW_027108067.1:139721-162393 GCF_000696795.3 Halyomorpha halys | reverse complement strand
TAATTTAAGTAAGCTATTTATTTCTAATGTAATGAAGTCATACCCTTGATAGCTTTTTCTTTCCATAGCCATAGTCATCATCTTCACTTGTGTTAGCAGCGGTAAAGTTAAGGTGGCTGGAAAAAAAAAAAAAAATTAAAAAAATCATAACGAGATGGAAATAAAATATTTTAAAGTGAACAAATGAATAGAAAGTATTGGAACGATATCGGATCTTACATATCGTCAAGATAATTCCAAGAATTTCTAACTACATATGTTTAACATAATATATATTAATAATAATGATACTATTTTCGTAAATGCCTTTGGTGAAGAAAATATACTGTTAGAGTGTTAACAATTTTAAAAAATGAGGTTTAAAAATATTTCTTATCACAGGTTTGGATTCTTTACATCCAGCAATATTATCGCTTACTGCGCCGCTTTATTACGCTTATGCACTAAGCGCCAAATGTATTACGCCGGGATCTTTCTCGATGCAGAGCAGGCTTTTGATACGGCCTGGTACCGGGTACTCAGTAAATTCCTACCCCCATATTTTCTCACTATTATCTCACTGATAAATTGTCCAAAGTAAAACACTAAAAGTCTGTTCTCAGTCTGCTGGAGTTCCTCAGGATAGCATCCTCAGTCCCATCCTTTGAACAGTTTATAAAGCTGATATCGCAACCCATCCTAACAGTCTCCGCCATTTATTCCGATGATAAATATGTGGAATTAGAGAATAATGACCCATTAATTGCATCCCTGACACACATTCCATATCACAACCCTTTATGAATTGTTTCAAGATAAGAATATTGAAATCCTAATGAATCCCATCAAATTTCCTTAATCCCTCATAGTAACCCTAAGACGTCCAGTCTAACCCTGTCGAACAGTGCTGCTTAAAAGGACTACATCCGGACAAAGGACTAACTTGCAGTCCTCATACAGTACTAAAAACTTAGCAAACGGCTCGTCGATTCCGACTTTTACTACACATTCATTTACATGATTATAATAAGGCCTGTTTCAACCTAAGGAGTTGAGCTTAGGGACACCACTAAAAACTTCAAATTTCTTTAGTTTTCTATCTTAACAATCAAACTGCTCCTGAATTTGCTACAAATTAAATCACCCAGTATGACCTTAATGTTCCATATGTTGCTAACGCAGCCAGAACCAAATATCAATTCTTCCTTAAGTCTAACCTTGCTTGCTCCTCAATTATTGTAACTCCTAGGCACCTGACAAGAAGATTCTGATACAGAATTGATATTGGAGTTCTACCTAAGGTTAGATTTCCGTCAAGAGTCAATTTGAGAGTTGTCAAGAGTCTGTAAGCCACCTGACTTTTCTAGGCCTTAAATGAAATTTCCTGCCCCGACCACCTAAATAAGCAATTGAAATGCAAAAACATCTTCGACACAATAATTAAATATATTTATTAATAATTACTAGAGACCGAATTTTCGTGCAATTGCCTCTTTTGCCTGATGGCTCCAGATTGAGCCAAACCTTAACAGAAATCCGAATGATGGAAAAAACATTCAAATAACATTAATTTTAGCACAATATTACACGTTTTTTTGGGTTCTTCACAAAATTGCAAATATTGTGGTTTTTCTGAACAAATGTGTACGTTTTACTATTTTGAGGTGGAAATGGATGATTTTGATTTTAATTTAATGCTTTCACTTAATTTAATTTTCATATTAAATTTCTCATATTATGTAGGCCGTTATTTATATATTTTAATATCATTATATTATTTTTCCTTTATTATTTTAGTTTAAAATTACCAAAAAAATCACTGAATAACATAGGGAGAGTCGAATTCAACCCAAAAAAAAGAGAAAGAGTCAACAGAACTGGCGAATATTCTTAAAATAGTATTAACCAGTAGTTTCGGCTAACTACATAAAAGTATCTCTAGATTTCGCTTGTTAAAGAGAACGTTCAATGTTATTATTTTGGATCCCCACCATTACCTTCAAATCCTAACCATTCATTCTTATGTGTGACTTGTGATAATTTCAAATTTTTAATCTCCACTCTGACTTTTTTTTAGTAATTCTTATAAACTAAAACAAAACACCGAATGTGAATGTACCAATACATATTTAATCAAACTTTTAAAAGATTCTCTTCACTGACTTATTACTTGTTTGCTATATTCGTATATAAATACACAAATTAAAACTTAAGTGGAAGAACATGGTGTGAAATTTTAGGGGAAATTAAAAACTAAATTTCGCTAGAAAGAATATTTTGAAATAAACTTTTCTACATCTTTTTTCTAATACTTAAAACTGAGGTTGATTGAAGTTGAAAACTGAATTTCAGCCTTCATATTAGGAATATAAAATCATTTAATGTTCAGTTTCCTTGAAGCTCTTCAATTATGGAAAACAATGTATTTAGAGAAGTGTACTTTTCTATGTTAGTTGGCATAAATATACACAATATTTAATAATAATAATGATAAAGGACTTAGCGAATCCGAAGGTTTTATACCGATATCACCAATCGTTCTCCATATACATCTGTACAGTGACGCCCCTCCCTCCAAACTCAAATCTGCCGAATTAGACTTAGCGCAATGTTCCCATCTACGTTTCGGTCTACCCTACGGACGTTTACCCGTCGGTTCATTAACATTTTACGGATCCGTTCATTATTATAGTACCACAATTTTACAAGCCCATCTTATTCACAGCAATGCTATAACCTGAATTATATTCACCGGGTGCAGTTCCTCAATTCAGCGTAGCGTAGCCCTCTAAATTCTCCCGTTAACTCATCCTTTTACGGTCCGAATATTTTAAATAATACTTTATTTTCAAAAACCTTAAGGCGTTGTTCAAACCACGATGGGTAAACTGTCCATGTATTAATATTATAAATTAAATAATAGAGTTGATTATTACACATTTTGAGTTTTTACCAAATCCAGTCTCTAATAACCACGAAGAATGTTTACCAATTTTGTTTATTGAAATACAATTTAGTTGAGTCTAGAAGAATAATAAATAACAAAGGCCAGTAATTCAGCAGTTGGTTATATCCGTATATCAAAAATAATTAAGTTAATAATAAATAATAAAAGAACGAAATCAAGTTCTTGTGGGAAAGAGAAATTCGAAAAAGAGGGTCGGGTGGATAGATGAAAGAAAATAAAGGTACGCTGAAGTAATGAGGGAAAAATGGGAAGAAAGGAAAAACAAAAGCAAGAGAGGAGCCAAAAGCAATAATATTTGCGTGGTCTCTAAGGCCGTTACGTGAAGAAAAAATGAATAATGTAAATATAACATTTCCCATTTTTAAACAAGACAATGCTTTACAAAATAAGCTCATTATACTTATTTAAAATTCCTACTTACAATATAATATTATTAATGCTATAGGTAGATAACAACTGTGGCTCTAAAGGAATAAATATATCTTACAACGGACCCTTTTCAGTGATCAGCCATACACACTAATTCTGTATGAGTTAGTTTTGAATTTCCCATTGTTGGAGCTTGTTTGTACTTGTGAAATATAAAACCGAACAAAAACAGTAAGTATGTAATACGTACTATGTAAAGAGAACATTAATACGAACATACAGTAATATCGAAAAACAGGAATAAATAATTATTCATTGAGCCCAAAGAAATTACTAAAATTACAATGTAAACAATTATATTATATAATTAACAAAGAAAATTATATAATGCCTGTCAAGTTCATTGTAACGGAGTTATTTCCCCTCTAGAGATCCAAAAGTAATTCACATTTCGCATAAACAGAATTAGTTTGTTACAGGAAAATCATTGGATTTTTTTAGGGGATTCAATTTTATTTTCGCTATAACGAGGAGTACGTAGGAGCCATGGTGAGCAGGTATAATTTACGAAATGGAGGACATGGCATTTATGAGATGTTAAATTTAATGCCTCAAAAATCCATTTGAAAATGTAATTTTTCCTTGCTTCGACTGCGAAGAGAAGTGGTTTATTTGCATCTTTATTTACAAAGAAATTGGGAGTTAACAAGGAGGATAAATCGATCTTTTGACTAATCAAAATGTTTATAAACTACTTTGTAATCAATAATCTATTGCATCATTTACTCTCACGGCTTCCCCCACTATTTAACACTTAAAATCCGCTGGTAAACTAATAAAAATACTGATTTTGGAACGCATTTTTGAGCTACTGTATCGAATCTCACTTATAGTTCATATACTATTATAACTTTGATTGTGGAGCAATTATTTGCGAACTATGTTTTCCTCCTCTTTGACGTAAATAAATAACCTTTTAGCATCTTTAACCATTTGTTTTACCTTATTGTTACATCATTTTTTTTTGTCTCAAATACATACAAATTTTCTCAAAATTATCACCTTAATAAAGCCCAACCAGGCAGTATTGCAAAAAATGTATATTTTTGGCTATCGCATCTTTACTATTGGAGAACAGTGTAAACAAGGTTCAACATCAATTTTATAAAATTCCATTTACTACTTTCGCTAAAAGTTGTGTTAGACATGCCTATACCGTAAACGGCTCATAGGGTAAAGGTGAGGAAATTTGAAGAATAATGTGAAAATGGAAATATTATCAATTTTATTAGGGCATGTTCCGATTAACAGTTATGGCAGTCATTAAACTTACCCTGTCAGTTTAATGACTGCCATAACTTCCATAACAGATTTCGGAATGGAGAAACCGAACTGCGCAGCTCCTGAAGTATTTTGATACTAAAAAGCAGTTGCTGGAACAATGCTCTAAATTCCATACAATATGCTCACTGATGTGCCTATAAGTATTTTCTTGGACTTGACCAAATTTAAAAACACCTTAGCACGATAGGATTTTTTATTCAGACGACAAATAACTGGCCATGAAATGTTGAAATATGGGTAGTGATACATCCAATAAAAACGGTGATGAAGTTTTTTTTTTTATCATATAAGTAGCTTAGTTACAAACGCGGTAACATGTATTAACCATGGTTTATACTATGGCGTCTGTCGTTTCCGTCCATAAAACGTGGACGCCTAACGTTTGCAAATCGGGTTCTTGTGATAACACGGTAGCAACACCGTTTACGAACTCCTTCAGGTTGAGACAAATATCAAGAATGTGCTTCGAACCAACCGGTATCTCTTTAGCCAACGCCATTGAAAGAAGAAGAATGATGCTACTTTCTGCATTAAACGCAGAAGGGCTGTTGAGTGATGATTCTCTCATTCAACGACAGTGAACACCAGTAATACCTTTTTCGATTTGATAATAAAATCAAGAAATACTGTGAAAAATTGTTCAACTACTTCCGAATGTTGGTAAATTCTTTTGATGAACTGTTAAGTAAAGTGAGACTGTTTATTAAAAAAAGAAGAAACAACCTTTCAATGTTCCAGTCTCACCCGAAGCAACGGATAAAATGCTGCGTCCAGACGCTACAGTATAAACCTAGGCTAAGGTTGTAAGTGATAGGGGTGTGACGGTTGAACGTCGGCCAGCAACGACGGTAGAAAATAATGGACGCGCGTCCTGACGTCTGACAATGGACGCTACTGCGCCCAATACAACTACATTGCCATTTGTTTCCCTATGCTACAAGCTAGATTACTCCAACGGGAAAAAACGTTGGTCCGGACGCCACAGTATAACCCTAGGCTTAGACATTCATTCCGTCAGAAAGTTTCATCCTAGGCTAGTGGTCCCCACCCTGTGGTCCGTGGACCATAGGTTGACCGGGATATCTTCGAGGGTGAGCTGCAGGAAAATTTGTCATCACATATTGTGTGAAGAGTTAGAACATTTATCTTTTATATAGTTAGAACTTTTATCTTTTATATAGTTAGAACTTTTATCTTTCCCAATATTCGAAAGGTAGTCGAAAGACTGTAACAGATAATAAAAAACTGACATGGCAACAAAATCCACATTTCAGTAACCTAATTTCCGGATGGGAGAAGATTTAGTCTATGCTAGAGTCAATTTCTTGGTTGCAAGAAGACCTTCGCAGACCTCAATGAGTTCGGAATTTCAGCACTACTACAACTAAAAATGCTAATTTTTGGAACTTCTGAACAAAAATCCAAATTTGACCCTCTTAGCATCTGACCCAAATACGGGTGATGACACCACAGATATTGATTAATTATATTTTCAATAAATTAATTAGATCGCTTGCACCTCGTGCAGAAATAATGCTGCCGAAAATTTCGGGGTAGTTTTGCTGCAATAAATAATTACTATCGAATTCCACTCGTATAAGAGATTAACAAACTTCAAACAGATCCCTGATTTATACAGCACTTGTCCTCAGCAAAATAATAACAGTGAACACTGTGAGACTGCACAACTTGGGTGCGTACATTAATATGTTCACGTAAACACGTGAGTAATATGTTTAACAACAAACATCAACAACTATGACGTAAATCAAATTGTCTGTGATAAAGGTATAATGGTGTAATATTTACTTGACTTTTCGACTTTCAGGCAGTGGCGGTTTTTCCATTTGTACACGTGAGCACGTTTTCTTCCAAGCATTAACAAAATAATTGTTGTATAATAGTAAGAAGGAACTGAAAATATTTATTTGAGATCAACATAGTTCCGTTTATATTGATCTCAAATAAATATTTTCAGTTTCTACTTAATACTATAGAATAATTCTTTTGTTAAAGTTTGGAAGAATATGTGCCTTCATTGGGATAGTTGCAATAAGCTGTAGGTACAATGGTCCTCCTATCCAAGGAACAAAATTCATCTTTCCCATTCCTGCTAGGACAGGTTGGTAAGATCCAAAACACTCCTAATTCTGGTTAATAAAAGTAAGTGCGTTCAACCAAATGTAAAACAATCAAGTTAAGCACTGTCAGACAGAAAATAAGTTTAATCCATGTCGGCCTCTCTATTCCACAATAATACAAATTTTATGACTTGGTTTATATTGGAAGATTATTGGTCAACCATAAGTGATGGTTGTAGGAGGATGGTCCAGGTCAAGAATATTACAAAAATAGCAGAAAAAGTATTTATTTACTAACAAATGTTTTGCTTCATTTTACAGTGCTTCATAAGGGCTGAATTCTAAATGAAAAATGAAGATTTTTTGTATCTTTCTTACCAATCACCTGGACCATCTTCCGACCATTATAGCTTGCTTTGCTTGTGTGACGCTTAATCCTTAACTTAAGATTTCAACCCATAAAACTTAAAAAACACAACTTTCCTATAAAAAAAAAAAATTAAAAACAACTAGTCCAATCCTAAAAATGTAGACCAACATATAAGCAGCAAGTCTGACCGTTTTCAATTTGATGAATGAACTATTGTTCAAAAACAAAATAATAATCCAAATAGCGAACTGAGGATACTTACCAACTCAAATCTAATGTTTCAAAATTCAATTGTACTGTATTCTGATTAAACCAATCCCGTTGCAATATGGACATAAATAATTTACAATGTAAAAACAGGTTGTTGATTATCACGTTTTACATGGAATACAATCACATAGACATACTAGCCAAGCCCAGCTCAGCTATCAATTTGTTGTGTAAAAGAAGAATATTAACTATCAGTACGAATGCTGCTGACATACACAGCATTATGGAAACAGTAACAAGTGCTTCTCATAATGCAGTTTTGAGCATTTAGGAAAAAGAAAAAAAGTTAAGAAGTAGCCGATGGAGGATAGTATTAGCTTTTAATCAATTAATTTTATTTTATTTATTCATTTTTTTTTTTATTATAACTCAGCTAATCAATCATCAACAATAAAACCAGTACAATATCATGGCTATTAAGAAACTTATACTATGAAAACTATTTGGGCAGTTCCAAAAATTTCTTAAGATGTCTTCTTTAAAAAATTTTAACAACCTATTTTCAACAGTTCAACCCTAAAATTAAAGAAAAATGATAAAACATAAATATTTGTTCATATCTTTGAAAAAAAAAATGTTTGCCTAATCTTGTCTGTAAATAAATGGAGTAATATAATTGATTAAACATTCACATCTATTAGAATACTATGATTTAAAAGTTGACGAAAAAAACTACTCACGTAAGAAAATTCTCAAGACACCTATAGTTTGGTTATTCTCAACACAATTTTTTATTCCTTTTCAACTACCATTTTAAGGTTTTATATTTTATTGGAAGTTAGGTTATGTTGTATACTTTCTGAGAGTATTTATTCAATCTAGATCCATAAAATTAAATTGAAACTAATTAGGAGTATTATAATTTTTTTTATTTAATTTTCTCTGCTGTAGGAAATTTATGGTAAGCTTTTGAAACGATATAGATAAGAACCATATGGCATGGAATGAAAGTGAAGGGATTGGGACACATTCTTCACTTCAGTAAATTTTAGAGTTAACATGAAAAAGGTCTAATTTCAATAAAATTAAGGTTTTTAAATTTTAATCATTTTTTTTAAATCTCAAAGAAAAATGTAAAAATCTTGTGCTATTGATATTAGAGGTTTTTCAGGTTAAATATAAAATTTTTTGAAGTGGCGAATGTTAGTTTTGGAGTTAAATCCTGATTAATAATACAAAAAACTAAAAGATATTCTAGTATATTAAGTAAACAATATCCCTACTTTATTTTAGATATTATAAATCGCATTAATTTTATCATGAGTTGGAGGATAAAGGAAGAAACGATTCAGCAACAATTACATAACTGATATAGAATTTAATTAAAAGATAAAAAATAAGTCATTATTAATGAAAGGGTGAAATAAACAAATATCACTAAATAATAAATAAATAATCAACTGAGTTATTTATTTAAAACTATGAAAAAAATAAATGTGCCAAAGACATACTAAGATTACAGGTAAAGGAGATGGTTTCACTATCCTCCGAGTTAATGTAAAATTTCTGATTCCCTTAACATCTTAATTACTCAGGATTAATAGTTCAATTATACACCACTTTATTTCAGAATGAAACCTTTCTAAACCAGATTTGTTATAAGCCTTCATGAACAATAGGCTTAAACTAAAATAAAAGAAATTTGTTTAGCGTACAAATTAGACCTCTAGCTATAGTGCAATTACTCATTGAAAAAACAATAGAAACAAGAAAAAAAATATGTATCCTTTTAAACCTGGGTAAAAAAATAAGATCAACACAGTTGATAAGCCTTGCACTTCATGCATAAAATAATTTTAAATTAATATAATAAAATAATTCTTTACCAATAAATATTTACAAGTTACTAAAGTACAAAACAAACTCCAGAGATGGGAACATAAAAACCCACTTATACAGAATACAATGCGTAAATATAGGTCTGACCTCCACCAAAAAATATACATAGGTCGATTTATTGAATGACTTGACAGCTATCTAATAAATGCAGCAGTAATAAAAGTAAAAGCAGGAATTTTGAAATTACATGAAAATGGAAATTTGAAAATCATTTATTGGTGCAGCTTTTGTCATTGAAATTATTGCAAATCAAAAATTATCGCAATAATTTACAATCAGGATCAGTTTGTCGTTTAAAAATCTCAATTAAATCTCTACACAAAACCAAACAACATCAAGATTTTGTACCTATGTTAAATAGTCTCTCTATCTTGAGGATATTAAGAAAAGCTAATAATATATAACAAAAGATTTATTACAATAAGCTAAGTTAATTGTCTATTCTTCAAAAGAGATTTTGTAAATTTACGGATGAAAACAAACTACTACCCAGAAAATAGGTTGGATAAGCACATATAAGAGCATCATATACTTTACGATATTCAATAAAATATACTTTGGATTTCTTCTGATTTTTGTCATGAACTTTGCAAACTATACAATCAGCATTTTAATCACAACAATAAAAATTATAAATAATGGAAATTTTAAACCATAAAATAAATAACCCAAAATTTTTTCTTATATAAAGATCAAAACAAAATTTGGTAAAAGTTTCCAAGAGCAGAAACCACCATTCTAGCAGGGTGTGAGCATAGGCAACTTATACACAATTTTCTATTGTTGGACTACACTATTAAGATTACAGCTTTACTTCTATTACAGCTATAAACTTCTGCTCGCTAGCCCTGCTCAAGTATGCACGAACATCCAACAGATCAATTCAGTTTGGGACCTAAAATCGCATATATATGAATTCCATGATGAAAAGTTTAAGCCGACAGCAACAACCCATATATATTTTTCCTATTGTAAAAATCTGGGTACACACCCACTGAAAATGTGTAGTGCTTGGGATATGGTACCAATATTACTTTTATTAGTAAAAGAGCATACAATAACCTCCAAAATATTTCTAAATTCTTAAAACAATTAGCCAAGAGGTTTATATAACGTATAGCAAATATGATCCACACAAATTTTTCGACTACATCTTCATATTATTATCCAATAACTTTGGGATTTCCAAAATAAAATGCAATAAATGGTCATCAGACATGGCGATACATTAGTTATAATCAAAAGTCAGTGCAAAATCACAATGGCTATTCTATAGTCTGTTAACAGTCAGTCGTTCTATTGCTAAGATGTACAGGACTAAAATGAGGTTTAATGTGAGATCAAGATAATGCCAAAACCAACAATAATATTAATATAATGCAATTAGTCAAAAGCATAAATCAATATGAAAACTAAAGAGCATTTTCTTCCTATACAAAATGTTCTTATAAGTTCATCTCAGAACTTACCTTTCACAATATCCATATAAATTCTGATCTTCCTTCATTGCATTACAATCAGTATTTCCACTTAAAAAATAAAATTGAAAATTAAAACTTAGTAAAATAATATTTATTAAACTAGAAGTAACTACTGAATGGTTAAATTATAGTCATTTCTTATCACAATTCCTACTTCATTTTGAGCAGTTTTATCTGTATGATCAATTGATTTATTATTTATATTAACTAAAAACATTAACATTAACTATAAAAGTAGTTACGTGTATGTAATTAGCTTATGTGTATGTGATATCCCCACCACAATCACGTTTCCCAAAACGTGACATTATATCTCAGGTTATTTAGATATCCTCTCAAAGAACTACTTTTACAAATAATAAAAGAAAGTACATACCTTTCATATTTTATGGCTGTATCATCCCAACAAGGCTGCTCCATACCTTGTTAACAATGCAAAACTATTGCTTAATCTGTTGTAGTTAAGATACACTAGACCGAACGAAATATCACTCATGAAACACATTAAATAAGTTGGGACAGATTTAGCCGTTAGGGATATTCATACCATGTTATTAAATACATGCAAACAATTCTTACAAAAAATAACAAAAAAAAAATTAAAAACTAAAAGCAGAGAAAGGGGTGGAAAGCAGCCACTGGCCTCATAAACACCTGATTTGCTATCGGAAGGTTACATAGGTAAAGTGTATGTTGTCATACACTTTAGGTTATAATGATTTTAAGTTAAGAAGGATGGTAAAAAAAAGATTAAAAAAATAATTATATATGTATTTCTGAAACATACGTATTAAGGAATTCCCATTCAAAACTAGATTGTACTAGATTTACTAATTATTTCCAAAAATACTTTTCTATCTGTCAAAATTGAGGTTTTAATTAAAAATAAATAGGTAAATTGAATCCAGTTGTTGACATTCTATTCAAAGTTAAACGTCATTCATTAAATGTGGAATCATCATTATTTGAATGTAGAACAGAAATAATTACGAAGATTCAAAGAAGCTACAGGTCATATTAACAATTAAAATGTTTCACTTAGTTCCAGCCAAACACATCTCTTTTTTCAGTCAAACGTGAAGCTAAATAAACTAAAATAAACCATTAGCAAAACATTAAAGAAGGCTACTCTTTATAGAAAATAAATTCGAATCAAATTATATATTTGGATGTAAATTTACAATACACTTATAATTAGTTGTTTACAATTGAAATTACACTAAATTTACTTGATTATCCATAGAGTGGTATTATTAATGTAATATAGTTGAAGATTAAATATTTAATTCAGGTTTATCGTTCAGCGTAGCAAGGTTATAATAGATAGCGGTTCTGGTCTATCCTCTCTACCCAATACTAAAAAAAAAAATTTAAATAAGTCTAAATTGGCGCTTGACGTTTTTGTCACAGTACATCTCATTTATTCATTTACACCCTTCTATGGTTTCGAAGAGGTAGAATCATAAATGTATCCAATATGGTTCCACTGACAATAAACATCACAAGAGGAATATATTCATGAAATCGTCTTCATCTTAACCTTCATCCATTGCTAGCAAATTACTTTGGTGATTCACGCTTACTTCTAGGAACAAGGCGGAAATGCTCTGGCCCACGAACATTTTCCACCCGGAAGAGAACGGTAGTTCTATTTTTTCAGAATAAGAAGTGACCACACAGATGCCTGTGATCCTCCGCAGTGTGACCTTTGAGGAAACATGCTTCAGGTCTATCCTACGTGCTTGTGTTTTCGAAAAGCTGCACGGTGGACATTGAGGATAGACATTCTTGTCAATGATCTGGGGTTTGATACAAGCCCCTATGCTCTGTAAAGACTTGTGAAATATACTAGGCTGGGAGGGCCAATTTGTTCTCTAATAAAGACTGAGATATAGGAAAGTATTTTAGCAAGGTCTATAAAGCGGTTATCCTCAAGTTGCCTGAGTGAGGCATTACACCGAAATATGTTCCAAACTTTATTCCAAGGTAGGTTATCTCCATATTTAGTTGAATTCTCTCTTTCTATTATTTTATAAGTTATCAGCGGCCAATTTCGGCTTCTTCCTCTTGCATTATTGTTTTATGAGGTTGGCGTAACGTTTGCCCTCTATCTTAAGGCCATCTCTGCGGTCAAATCATTCACGTTGGCAGGAGTTGGACATTTTCGTGAAGATGAGCTATGTGCCTGTGCCTGATCCAAATTTACCTTTCATAATCGAATAAATTGCGAAGTTACAACATTTATTAGCAAATCCTTGATAATTTACTAATTTTCTTAAAGTGTTAATTTGGTCTGCATCCAATTAGATATTACAAACCCTCATATTCAACTAAATATCTCCCTGTCACTTTTATCTCCAACCGCAAAATATTTCATTAATTCAACAAAACAGGCAGTTGATTTTACGCCTTTGGTAAACATAAGATACCACATAACTGAATTCTGGCTACGTGTGGTAGATACTGAACAAAAGAATGTAGCATTGTCTGTCTCTGAATGGGTTGGAATGACGTATGTTACAATTTTTTATTGCAATGTTTATACTTCATTTTATACATTACATTATTACTTAAACAGTTACGTTTTTAGGAAATCCTCCCAAAAATAAAAAATGCATCCCTATTCTAAAACAAATCCTGACAATACCTCCGGAGATTTTTAGCAAGGAAGATTGAAGAAGGCTCATTCTGGAAAAGACATCGCAAGAGCCGATACTTCGAAGAGAAGCAAAGGAAGATCCGAAGACACATCACACATACCAGCAAAGCACACATAAGATAAGTAATAGTCCTAGACTGTTATTTTAAATAGCAAATTAATTAAAAGTTAGAGTCAATAGACTATGTACATATGGTCTCATCTGGTATTTTCTATTCATAGCATATCAGGTTGATTTAAATCATAGGTCATATGTATATTAAGCACAGATGGGCAAAAAGTATTCGATTGACGAACAAATACATTTTTATTAAAATAAAAATACGACTCAGCAATCTGAAAACTTTTGTATTCGAATACTCCTGTATCGAAATACTTTTGTATCGAAATAATATTTTAAATATCATTTCAATCGAATAAAAATTTATTCGAATGCAGAATTAGTCGAATACGATATTATTAGAATAGCAATTAGATTTTTTTTTTTTTTTAATTTCGCTTATTTTCTTCCACTTTTAATTGACGTATGAAGGTCTCATTACATATAAGATAACCCTAATATAGAATAAATCAGAAAAGTTAAAATAAATCGATGCGCAAATCTAAAATCGATAGCATTTTCATATTCTGTATATCCCTTAACATAAAAATGGACCCTTAAGTGTTGGAAATCAGAAAAGTTGAAATAAATCGCTACCTGACCTTAAAATAGATAGAATTTTCGTGTTCCGCGTGTTAAGAACCATAAAAGAGAACTAATTGTTGAACTAATAAAAAATAATTGTGAATACAAAAGTATTCCGATGGTTAATCATATTTTTTTGTACGAATAATGGATTATTCGAGTAGAAAATTCACGAATAAAAAAGTATTCGTCTCGCCAATCGAATAATATTTGCCCAACTCTGATATTATTCTGATATAAGTTCTCTTTAATATGCCTCGGTTGTGCATATAACCTACTGCAACCCGACTTGATTTTAGGTTAGACTCCTTGCATGACACCTGATTAGCATGGCTTAGTAAATTAATGAACACGGATATCCAATTAATTGTACACGATTACATATAGCATACCATAACAAGAGGGCCTGTGGTATCTAGTTCTGAATCTAAATATATAACTAATACCTTTCTAGGAATTATAGGTCGGTTCCCATTAGGAGCCCATAGATATATATAATGGAGATAAAAACATAAATAACAAATAAAATACTGTTTCTGGAACCCCCGTTAGCCGTGGAAACGCTGATAGCCACAAACAGTAGTGGATGGCACTATAAAACTAAAACTAAGCTTGTATAATAAACAGAATATTCCTGACGGATTACTGGAAATGAATAAATAAAATAAATAGGCTTAAGTGATGACGAGGAAAATATTGACACAGAGACATAAAATAAATTTTAAAAAATGTAATGTATCTTACTTATAAAAAAAAACACACATTATTAGTTTATATTTAGTAATTCACCAATTAATTGTATTGAATAGAATTTCTTGATAACTCTGTACAGTTTATGTTATTCTCATTCGGTTTCCATAATATCGTTCATTTTGGAATGGATTTGGGAGAAGGAAAGATATCTAATGTGTGAGTGTTCGCAAGGGTAACTTGTCCACTTTATTTATTCATCTCTTCAATCATGAAAGCATAGCTGGCTGGAAAAAAATAATGCTTAAACTCAATGCGAAGGTAACATTTATAAGAAACAATGATGAAGAAAGTTTTACTTTAAAATATGTTTTAATTTGGATGATGAATTTTATAAATTTCTTCCACCTACGTCTTCCAGCATGCCGATCTGAAACATTATAAATTAAATTAGTGGTTCTTTTCAAATCTAAATGATAATAAAACTAGAATAAAACTGAAAAATAAAAATAAAGAGTTTGATAAAGCATTAGATCTAGAAAGGGGGAGGCATAGTTGAGCCAAACTTTAAAGGTTAAAGACCATCGATGATAGTGGAATATTTTGATCTAATTTCCAGCAGGAAAGACAACCCAAATGCATATCTCCAGCATAACTGCATATCTCCTTCTAGTGTAACGTCCCAGCCATTGAAATTAAGTCATATTTGGTGCGGTTCACCTTTGTGAAAGGAGTTACTGGGGAGGGTATAAGATAAGTGAAACCAAAATAGCGCACCGTAATGGCAAGGTGGATGTGTTAACGGAGGAGTAGGGGACTATTACCAATTGCCTTCTGTTTCTATTTACTGTCAAGGACCAAATATACTGCATTTTAAAATATTAAAATTGTGGTACTAACAGTTCCACAACAAATTTAAACTAAAGAGGTATTATTTTTTTTCTAATGCAATGATTATCAATGCTTAAAAATACCTTTTTGGAGAACACGACGTTCTTAAAAAGCAAGTCAGAACAAAGTTTGCAAATTATTTTCCTAGAAAGTAAAACAAAATTAGTAAGAAACAGTCTCATTCAAGGATAAAGCATAACCTAAGAAACGAGTAACCTCCCGTAATCGTAACTTGGCAGTCTTTCCGGACTGGCTCTTGGAACAAAGCTATTACATTTGTTGAGCTATATCGAGCCTTCTACATCGATTTCTAGGTTAAAGAACGAATTTCTCGAGAACAGTTTAATGCTGATAAACAAAATTATTTAAACAGCATTTACTACACTTTATATTAAGTTCATTGCTTATTACCATTTTATCATCATGAACAATTTTACAGATAATTACATAAAGGGGATAAGTTCCTAACGTCTTTTAAACCAAAATTTAGAGGGCGTGGTCAAATCTCCTATTTTTGAGAGGATTTCGTTTCTCCATGGTTTACGAACGAGGTGTAAGAGTTTTTTCTTCCAATTACCCTGTTCTTTTTCAACACAGCTACATAGAAAATCAATAAGTATAGTTCCATTTATTCAAATTTTGCAGGACAATTGGAAATGTGGACAAAATATAAAATATATTTTTTGTAAAGGGACACAGAGCGAGCGGAATACATAAGGTGAAGTAATTTAATTTTTTATTCTTTTCTCTAAATGAATTATGGGCATGTATATATGTATATTTGTGGTGGGTTCGCTTTCAACCTTTCAAGAAACGTTTGAAGAAAGAAAGAAAAGTAACGAAACGTTACTTTGCTCCAGTCAGATGTTTTAGAACATAAAAATAATTACTGGAAGATTATTGATTGACCGTGTGTAAAAATGAAAGGAATATGGTCCGGGTGCGGTCAAAAAAACTCAAATAGTAGAATTATACTATTTTAAAATATATATATATTAAAATTATTTAATAATTAAATATTATTTTATATATTAAAATAGTATAATTCTACTATTTGAGTTTTTTTGACCGCACCCGGACCATATTCCTTTCATAAAAATAATTACATTTAAATTTTATATTCTCAAGTGATATGGAAAACCGATGTGGTCTTTCATTACTAATTATAAAAAGAAAACAAAGATAATAATGGAAAATCAAAATTGAGAATAATAATCATACAATTATTCTTCCTCTTTTGCCAAGGAATTCTGTTCCGACTGACCTCTTCAGTCCACACTCGTATTGTTCACCACAGACCACTTCACTCCTTAGGACTCTCTGATAGCGGATCACTGAAAATGACCATTACATTTTTTACAATAGTACTGATTTGGAAATTCTTTAAATTAATGAATATCTATTTGTTAAACAATTTATATTAAATGTTTTCTAGGCATGGATACATATAATTATTCAGTTAGTTTTACAATAATTAAATATAAGGTATAGCTTATTTTTTCACTGGTAAAAGTTCATCTTCACTGCTGCGAATGGTGCCTGAAACAATAAAATAATTTGCTACAATTTTTTTATCTTTTCATTTATTCTAGTTAAATATTAACACGTAACTACTGAACATTAAATAATATATTGTGGGAAGATCGTCCGAGTGGAGGTCAATAAAGGTATCAAAATAGTAAAAAATAACTATTTATTGTTAACCCACGTTTCGCTCCACTTTGCAGGGCTGTCAGATTGAAACAAAGTTGACAACTGTTAACCAACGTTTCAACGTCAAGATGACAACGTTCAGTTCAGTTGTTTCAATCTGACAACCCTGAAGAAGTTCTGCAAAGAAGGGAAAACATTCGTTAACAAAAAATAGTTTTCTTTTACTATTTTAATACCTTTATTGACCGCCACCCGAACTATCTTTCTACAATCTACTTCATATCGTCAACTATCTTAATCAAATTAAATGATAAGCAAAACGAGCTTAGTTTACTATCAGATCTGTAATAGTGTGATTGATTAATCATGGAAAAATGAGCATAAAATAGAAGCTTCACATTTTCTTGACGGTAGATCTATAAGAGTATAAGCTTATATGAAGCTGAAAGTGGTCATCGTAACAGGCAGGGAGAAGGGAACAACAGGGTAAACAATATTACATTCCAGGGTCATAAAGGAACTCGAGGTCCAGAGTCCCAGGGTCATATCAAAATGGAAGACCATAGGTACCCATTGAAGACCATGAACAATGACTCCGAAGGTAGAAGGTCTGAAAGATGTTTTACTTGGAGTACGTCGAAACCTGAAAAGTACCAAAAGTGCATTGCAAAAAAAGCATCATAATATGCTGTCGGTGCAATGCGAAAATGAATCATCTAAAATTTTCTGAGAGAATTATGACTGCAGAATCAAATTATTAGTTAATTTATAATATACTTCAATCGATCATTTTATATTGGGCATGAAACATGTTAAATTAGGTCTTCTTGCTAATATGAAGAAAAAAGAAAACCACGTTAAAATGCAACAAAATCCAAGATAACAAAATTTGTATATATATATTCTGATGATATAATTATTCTTAAAATTGATGTATGGAAATTATAACAGTAAAAAATATATTATGGGTAAACGATGAATTTTTTATTAAATTGTCATTTTTATTTAACGTTTATTATTATATAATTATATACAATTAGATTATTAAATTTTATATTATAGAGCTATATTAATGTTAATTGTAATAAACATTTATTTATAATTATTATCTTATAATTATTAATCTTATTTATTTATAATAATTATTATTTTTGACCACACCTCCAACCATCTTCTCCTCGTTCGTCATCCACGGCCAACCATCTCTCATAATTATTAATAACTATTCTTTATTATTAAGCTGTATTGATGTTAATTATTATTTTCATCTATAATTCATCACACCAATTACCAAAGAAGATGAAAACCAGTCCTAATCAGTTTGTTGAACTAATCCATCTTGTGCTTTTCTATAATGAAATAGAAAAATCTATCTTTATTCTGGAACAATTGGTCCCCTGAAGCCGGTTTTACACGATTGCCACTTGCCGTAAATCCAGGATACCTACAAATGCTTGGTAAACAATAGATAATTAAACTTGATGGAAATAGTACTACATAATACACAAATTCAACTTTCGCTCTAGAATTTTAATTAGTTATTTATTAATTACCCAAACATATAATATTTTTAAAACTTAAATTTTTGCTGTGTTAAATAAAAAATAATCCGCTAAAGTTAATAAAAGAGATTTGAACAAAGTATTTACCCCGAATCACTAGAATTTTAAAATATGCAATCTTAAACTAAAATTAATTATTGAATCCGAAGGGTGGGGAAATTCTCTAATTAATTAAAATACGAAGAGCAGAAATATTTATCTTGTTGTAGTTCTAAAACAATACTAACTGAGCACATTGGTGTAGATGCAGAACAAGCTTGTACTAAAACCCTTTGATTTGTACCCAAAAACCTATGCCGGACGGGTCGACTACAAATACCTCATCCACAGACTTGCGCAAACACGAATTCACCATAGTTAGCAAACGTGTAGCAGCACCTTTAGAAGAACGAATTGGACAATTTAACAGCATTTATCTGGATACATTAAATGATCTTAAAACTATTAAAATTAAATAAGACTACAGTAATTAATCATAAAATATGAACATAAGATACAAAAGAAGACATATATTTATGCAAGCTTGTATTGATATTCATTATTTTCTTGTTTATGGAAGATTTATAATTAAGTAGATGGATGTATAATTAATGTTAAGGAGGAAGCTTTATGAATCAGGAATTAGATAAGGAATTCCAAAATGAGGTAGCTGGAATGGTTAAAGATTTTTCAAAGCAGCAGTTCTACGAGAAGAGGTGTACAAATTGGTAGGTCGAGATCTTGTATTTAATTTGATGGATGGACAGACGTAGAATGAGGAGATCAATAAAATAGAAAGGTTTTTTGGTTCTTAAGGATTGGGAATAAAAATGCGCTAAGAAAGTAGTGTTCGGATACTGGGATAGAGCCAACTTTGGTCAAGATTATAGTGAGGGATGTGGGAACGTCTGAGAATAATGGAAATAAATCTTATAAACTAGTTAATTAATATTTGCAATCTCAATTCTTGTTCAGCAGATTGTCCTACATACTCTAGGCATCTATAAGACGGGATAATGAGGGAGGGTACAAGAAGCGGGTAATTCGGAGAAAGGAATCACTGAGCTGTTTAAAATTGTTAAATATAATTAATCACCCATTGGAATATGTTTAAATAAATAAATGAATAGTGATTAAATTGTTTTATGAATTCTTGAAATAACTGAAACTTGAAAATAAAGTTTAATATGAAAATCTTAACATAATATATATTAGTACGCATCAATATATATTCTTGGGTATGACTAAAACATCGCCTAAATAAAGTTGTATTATTGATCCTCTAGACCCACAAAAAAAAATATACATATATAATTGATTAATGGGAAGGGGCTGTAAAGGTGTACAAAACCATAAAATTGGCGGAAAATCGTAAAAAAATAAAATAAACTACTTGGATGGCAAAGTACGTCAAAGTTCTATTATTTTCAGGAAAATATGAAAACAAAGTCTAATGTTCTTTATTACTGAAAATAATGGTCAAGGGTTTCTCTCTATTTCTCTTTTTTAAGGGAGTTTTGCTACCTTTTAAATAACCCCAATTTACACTAAAATGAATGCTTTAATAGTCCAAATGTAGTTTTAAAAAAAAAATTCTAAATTTCTTAAAACCTATCTTCTCTAACACCAACTCCAATATACGTACACATTTTAAACTCAATAACTTAATTTAAAGGGGCTGCAGAGATGTGGCAAACCTTAAATGGACGAAATTCTTAGTGAAAATTACTTCCACTTTCTGTAAAAATATCATAAAACAACGGTTCCCAAAGTTATGTTGTCCCAAACGTATTCTCAAAATACAAAACAACAATATAAAAATTAAATTAAAATAGCAAATATACAGTGCATTCCAGCATTTACTTTTCTTTTTTTTCTTATTTTCCGACATACTCAACCGCACTAAGGATGATTGTTGCGACATTTTTATATTATTTTTTTTGGTTGACAAAGGTGTCCTGAATTGTTTCAGCCTAACGGGGATACCTCAAAATGCTTTTAGCCCAAAAAGAGTGCCATAGCGAAAAAAATTTATGAACCGCTGCCCTAAAAAACTTAGTTATTATTAGCTAAAGTAAGTTTCAAAACGAGAAATATTTATTCTCTTAGTTGATCATACAAAGATTTTTTTAAATATCCACAGTCTTGCGGGAAAAAACGATTATTATAAATTCGTATTTTATTATAATTATATATTTCCGATTATTATAAAAAAGAATTTGCGAAAAATGAGTAGATACATTAACTGCATTTCCAAGCCTAAGTCAACAAGTACATGGTGACTCACAAAACTTCCCAATCGGTTAGCAATGAACTAATAGGCAATATTTTGTAAACAATTAAACTAGGAACCATTGGGATACTCGCAGCTCGTTCACTAGTAGGATAATATGGTATTTTGTGAATTATGTAAAATTAAGTAAATAAACTAGAAAAACAAAATGGTACTGTACATGTACACAGTACAAAAAAATCATAAATAAGACAGATTTCTTGGATATGCCCGTTACTGTTGACCCCTCACCTCACCATAGAAGTCTCTGAGTAGAACTGAGTTATTCTCACTTTTGCCAGCTTTTATCTCTTAGCTCCTCTGAGGTAAGGATGGCTTCCTCAGCCCACCCTTACCAAGAGGAAAAAGTTCCTCTCTAAGAAATACCAAGAAAATAAAACTCATACATTTAATAATACTGTATATATATTTTTAATATATTTGTATTCAAAATAGTCTTTGCCTTTTAGAAATCTATCAGCTAATATTAATAGGACGATTATAATATATAAAAATTGGGCTAAAGTGACGTAGGTTATGTCTTGAAATACAATAAGGCAAAAGGAAGTATCAAGGATATCAGATTTAAATGGACATTGTTAGCCAAAGTGATCCTGTTTCATAAGCTTCTCAGGCAGTTCATCGTTTAAAATATATAACTTTAGAGCCGACGAAGACTGAAGGCTTAACTTTTATGAGTTATAATTAAAAACTACTATTTAAAAAAAAATTAGCCCAGTAACTTTCCCTAAAAATTAATTGTTTAGTTTTAATATATTTCCAGTCTTTAATTGGACTGCAAACATGTTTGAAATATAAAGGAATTAAATTATCACTATAATGTAAATCTTAGATTGTTTTCCGGAGATATTTTCAAGTAGTGGTGAACTAGAGTTCCTTAAGTCTCATATATTACTTTTATTAGAAAGATCCTTTTTTGAATCATAATTTATGTTGATTGTAGCTACAATTGTACCTTAAAATTGTAGTGGTTACTACCAGTATTTTAAAATAAACATAAATCAGAATGTTCTTGGCCATTTTATTGGAACACATACACAAGAAAGAAAAAGAACAATTTTTTTTTCTACAGGTTGTACCTATTATTTAAAGGGTGATTAAATTCCTATCAAATCAAATTATATGTATATATATACAATTTGATATACAAACAAATACATGTGTTTACATATAATGAAATGGTGAATAGTTAATTATGAGAAGAGACCGGATTTTCGAACAATTGCATCTTTTGTTCCCTGACTCCGAATTCCTTCAAACCTCGACAGAAATTCAAATTAGGGAAAAAATATTAAAATAACACTAATTTTATATTGCACAAAATTGGACGTTTTGAGGTTTTTCTGCACAAAATAGCACGTTTTACACATTTTGGACGAGATAATACGATTTTGATTTTTGTATAATGCTGTAGCGAGAGGGCGCAAGTAGTTGGACCACAACTCACCAGAGCGCTCCACCTCGAGCCTCACCGAAGCTCTCAAATTTACTTAGTGCATTATTTTGTAAAAACACATTGTCATTTTTGTATATTAATAGTTTCTGTACATACTATTTAG
>NW_027108067.1:118114-138551 GCF_000696795.3 Halyomorpha halys | reverse complement strand
GTTCGTGCATTGCATTGTTATAATTTATTATTCATTGTACAGATATTGCTAAATAGTATGTACAGAAACTATTAATATACAAAAATGACAATGTGTTTTTACAAAATAATGCACTAAGTAAATTTGAGAGCTTCGGTGAGGCTCGAGGTGGAGCGCTCTGGTGAGTTGTGGTCCAACTACTTGCGCCCTCTCGCTACAATGCTTTTACTAAATTTAATTTAATGCTTGTACTAAATTTCTAATATTATGCATGCCAATATATAGTTATTTAAATTTCATTATATTATTCTTGAATTATTTATTATGAACAGTCAAACTAAAAATAACAACTAAAATGACGAATGTTCTTGGAATATTATTTACCAGTGGCTTCAGATAACTGAAAAAAATCTCTCAAGAATGAGCTTGTTATTATTTTAATCTAGATTCCGTTTCCGCTTTTAATCCTGTATTACCATCCTAACCCATAAAGTCTTAATCTCTCATCCTTAGCAATCCCTGATAATCCTCCGAGGCGTCTGAAAAGAAGATGGCCCCGGGACCTTCTAATTTAAATTAATGCCTGAAGTACCACTAACGGGTGGTTTCTTCCCAAGATTTTCAACTGTAAATGAAACATTCCACGTATTTACTTATTTTATTTATTATTTGTACAGTTGCAAATTACATTAAATAATAAATAAATAAAAAAATCCTGTATTCTTCCGTCTGAATTTTTTTTTTTGTAGTAATTTTAAACATGAATACATCAATATATTTGTAATCAAACTTTTTAAAGATTCTCTACATAGACTTATTACCAATTAGGTTTTGGTTAAAGTCATGTTTGAAATATTCCTTTTAACATAGCACCTATCACAGTTTTCAAAAACTTAAAAGTAGAGGCATTTTTAAGAAGTTGAAAATTGAATTCTATCATTTACAATAAAAATATAAAATCATTCAATACAATTTTTTCCTCATAGCTCTTTGATAATGGACAAAATTTCAGATTTTTAATCTAAGTATTATAGTTTTTTTATTTTAATTTTTTGCATAAATGTATGAAGTATTTAGCCAGATTAATTTGATTTAAAACAACGTAAGATAAGCTCTCCATGTTTTAGTATCATAAATTTAACAGTAAAGTTTACTATTGCAGGATTTGGGTTTCAATACACGTTTTGGGTTATTACTACTATTTTCATTACTACGTTTTTCGATTTTTTACTGCAGAAAAATCCAGTCTCTATGAGTTAATACATTTAGTTTCACTTACCTATACATGGAACATATCCTAAAGGGAAGTAGTGCAATTGAGCTAAATTTCGAATCCGAGTCCGAAGAATTGATCATATACATATGCCGAAAATGCTCAAATCTTCCGATCGCATTCCATAGTACACAGTTTTGTTAAACTGCAGTGTTCCATAACTTTATGGATGTTGTAAATAAAGTTATGCAAGATACTGCAAAACGCATTTCCTTATTCATTATTGTTTTTGTTGTCAGGCTCTTCATAAACTGAAAATTTAGAGAAATAATCATTTTAACATATGTACTTTTTCATTCTATTCCTATTAGAAATATTCTCAAGCCTATAGGTGGAGTGCTTTCTTCAAAATGCAGCAATGTAGTTTCTGAAATGGTTTTGCACAATTGATGGGTTTGGTTGCAAAACATGGTAACTGTAAAAATGAAAAAAAAAAAATAGAATGTTAAATTTTTTGTTAATTACAATGTTTTACCTTCAACCAGCAGTCACTATAATCTAATTTTTCTCTTAAGAAAATGAATTTCCTTAAATTCTTCCAGCAATTTATAAAATTACCCTTAAAAAAGTCGGTAATGAAAAACTTCAATTCATAAAAAATGTAGTAACCATGTTTTACACGCGAACGCGTCAATTATGAAAGAAAAACTGATTGTATAAATTCAAAGTGTTAATTTATCTTATTGCAAGATAAATTAACACTTTGAATAAACTACATTGCTGCATTTTGAAGAAAGCACTCCACCTACAGGCTTGAGAATATTTCTAATAGTAATAGAATAAAAAAAAAAATAATAATATTTTAAAATAATCCTTAGTAGTCATTGTCATCTTTCTGTTTGTTTATGGATGCATTCGTGTTAGCCCATAGTTTTTGAAAACTTCAATATCTATTGTGGAGTGGCTTCAAGATGTCACACTTAGCACTATCCACAAAACGAAAACAACCTATCTCATAAAATATCATCTTTTACTTTATTTTTATTGAAGTCTATATTTCTTTTGTTAAATTAATAAAGATTTCTAATTCTTAAAATTAATTTCCCTTTCATAATTGTGAAAAATCGTTTAAGAAAATTTTTTTTGTTGTGATCTGCATTCTAAACTTTTATTTTTTTTTTCCGATCCCTCTAAAACAGAAAAAGTAATATGATACATTACGTATGGTTACATAATTCAAATTAAATATTAACTTTTTCTACCGATGGTACTTAAAGGCATACGGTGAAGTACTTATCTTGTTGTTTGTTGTATATAAATTCTGCTAGAAAATATCTAGAGGTGAGGGGTAAATAATACACCTACAGGCTTGGTAACATTTATAATAGAAAAATGATTTATCATGTCTCCATGATTCCTGTTTATTAAGTGTCTAAAAAATATTAATGGCATTGAGAATACAGGAATGGCTTATTTCCTTCAATTTTTAAAATATGGAAATAAGTATTGGGGCGGGCCTTTCATAACTTTTCATAGTTATAAATAAGAGCATTGAAATGGTGTTATGCTACATGTAAAATACAAGATTTCACCGTGAATCAAATTTAAAAACCAACAGGGGTTGGTGAATTGGCCGAAGTATGCCTAGAATTTTTCCCTCTGGCATTATTACTTATTTATCGAGGTAACTAAAATTTCACTCACCACCCTGGAAGGTGTAAATTTCAAACAAAAAATTTATATTATTCTGTTGCGATAAATATATCTATTTTATGGTTTCCCGAGGTACTAATTACGAATATCAACTCCGGTCCTGCAAGGAATATAACAGTTAACCTAATGTAACAAAGCCGTGTATAAATGGTCGAAATCGGTAGTCTCCGACTTTCCAGTCTTCTAAACTGCTTTAGTTAACTTTAAAATTATTTCATAATTTATATTTATTAATTTGTTAGAACTATAATGTGAATGAATTAATATAGAATCATGTGAAATGATTAATTATTTTAAATAAACAAAATTAGAGGTACTTTAGGGGAAGAATTTTTGAAAATTCGTCATTCAAGTTCTGTCAAACTATTTCAAAGAGGAACCTATCTAATATTAAAGACCATTTTCCATTTTTGAGTAGGGCTGTACAAACGCACATAAAGGCCATTTTGCGATACTTGGTTTTCTGAACTCAGAGCACCTCAAAACGTGTAATTCCATTGAAAAATTGAAGATTTTTCAAACATGTTGTAGCGACGCTATCTATGAGGACCTCCAGTACTATATCTCCTCTTACTTCTACCTTTTTTCCTTCCGTGGGACCCGTCGCCTATCCACTAGCCAGGCTTACATGTCTCCTAGAACGAAGTTACCTTCCAGTAAGATTCGGCGGCTGGCTACCCTATGGGCTTGCATTTCTCTTTCGTACCTACAGGAATAGTACCCAGTAGGACGAGGTTACCATCCTTAGAGAACTTACGGCTGGCACCCGTCTGTCTCATCCTGTTTAATTACCTCTTAATCAACTACTTTACGCATTTTGGAGGCCACCTAGTCAAGAGTACGTAACATGATCAATTGGAACCAAATCTAACGCAACCACCTCCACAATGTCCAGTATTTATGTGCATTACTAATCGGAACGTTGGGAAAATTATCACTGGAAGTGAGAGGGGAATGTATAAGCTATTTTGGCAAGGGACTTAAGACACCTCCTGAGCAACTTCGCAATTAAAGCAGCGCCGATTTGATTCCGGCCTGGAGGCGTTGACTTTCATTTCGTGGGAGCCCAATGGATTGAAAACTTGACTTCGACCTAGTTAGAATAGTTATTGGTTATGTGTAGATAATTGTTCACCTCCCGTATGTCATAAATAACCAGGTAGGAGGTAATAAAAAATCTGTTGCGTTGCACACTGTCACTAACCCTCCCCCCCTCCGCCTTACCTACTTTGAATTGAAATTAATCCTAGCTCGCTTCAGAACAGATAATTTATAATATTCACTGACAATTTTTCCATTCTAATTTTCCAAATCAGCCTTTCAGTTGACGTTTGTCAATTTTAACATAAATAGTAATATTTCTCACTTCAAAATTTGAATATTTTTGTTTTGTAAAAGAATATATAAAAATTGACTGTAAACTAATTTTTTACCTTGTGCTCTTTTTAGGCTGAGAAGTTATTCGATTTCTAATGAAATTGTTTTCTTACAAAAACATCTTAATTTTTATTTCTGACAGCTAGGGAATTTGAAATTAATAGTCAATTTTTTCTCATCTCTGATTTTTGATCCCTTATCACCATAATTATTGTAATTTTGAGGGACTAGAGATTAAAGATTTCTACTTCTGGGTATATTTAAAAAAATAAATAAAATGGAACTGTTTTTCTAGTAAATCCTTATTAAACTCCTTGTCTTAGTTTGACCCTATTTAGCAAAAGTATTTTCAAAGGTACTGAAATTAATTTTTAATTTCAAACTTAATTTTTGGATATGAGTCAAAAGTAATAAAATATAGCTTTAGTCAACTATATAAAGAATTGATTGTAATCATTTTGATCATTCATAAAAAAAAAAAAAAAAAACTAATGCGGAAAAATGAAAAACCTTCTTTCTTTAGCACTCACTAAAATAGTCTATTAATATAAACTTTTTGGATTTTCAAATGTCTAAATCACTAAGCCCATAAAGTTTCTAATGGTATCATCTCTAAGGGAAAAGTTCCCTAGTCCTATTAATATTAAATTTAAAAAACTGAATTTATTAATTTCTAGAGATAAAAGGTTTATGTTTATAACTTTTCAAATTTCTAGACCCTAATCGTTACATATTTTAAGTAAAATTCCCTCTCCCTATTCCTATAAAATTAAATTAAATTTCTAGAAATCAAGAATTAGAGGTATCTAAAGATCCTCCTTACTAACGATTTTAGTATGACAACAATGGATATGTTCCCTTAGTTGCGGTTTAGAGGTCTAAAATAATACTCCTGCAAACAGCAACAGTGTGTAATTTTTTTTTACTTCAAGTAAAGAAAAACTTGACAATATTATTCCTAAGAGATATTAATTTTTCTGATATTGAGCAAACAATGGATTAACTGGAATATCAGAAAAAATCCTTGCAGTTAATACTTAGATTCCACTGTGCTCATGCTCATGCATATATTACATTCCATGTAAAACTATCTTAACTGGAACTCAACTGAGCTAAATCATTCCAATGATATACCAATTTTCCCAATACTACATACATCGGCAAAGTTTCGGGTACTGCAAAAGTCCTCAGAAACTCATCTGTAAGATTTCTTAATATGAAGGAAATTTGGTAAAACATACTAACTGTTCTGCATAACATTAAAAATGATTAAATTTTTAACTTAGAAATAATGTGTATAAAGGTGGAATAAAGAAACAATTTTATTTGCTTTTCTTGTGTTTTTGTTTTTTAAAATACAAACATAATGTTTCCTTAAAATTAAGTTTCTTAACATAGAATTGTGAAGAATTGGCATTTTTGTCATAGGCCGTGACAAATCAGCAGTTTGAGATCTGTTTAATGGATCATGGAAACATTGCCAATTGTTTTGGGAATGTCAATTAGTAAAAAAGGACTTAATAATACAAACTTCCACCATTTTGCTTTAAGAAACCTTAACCAAGAAAAAATTTTTTTAGACACTATTGTAAGCATCCATTTACATTTAACTAAAGTAGTGATTCTTATTTTGTTGACATTTAAAAATTTAATTTTTATAAAACTAAATTAATTTATGATGGTTCTAAAGAATAAGAGTAATATATTTATTAAACATTGGAATATAAATTGTTACATAAAAACTACGAATATGATTTTAACTTGGTTTAGAACATTGGGAAACCAATTTTTAGGCACCAGTATAGAAGTTTTGAAACTAATCATACTATCTTTTTAAACAAAACAGTTCATTGCATAAATGATAATGAAAATGTAACTTAACCATTATTTTTCAAAAAAATATATTCCAAGAACCATCAATTTATATACAAAATTCATAAAACAATTGAAGAAAATCAATCAACTACTTAAGCACATAAATAATTAAATTACAAAAGCATGATAAAAAGGTGGAAATTAGACTAGAACCTAATCAGAAATATAATGTAACAACATTGGCAGTGCGAAAACCATTTAATTTTCAAAAGTTAAACATTAAAAGTAGACATGGTTGCCTCACTAAATAATCTCACAAAATGTCAAATAAAGACACTCAAGAATAGAACTAATGGCTCTTTTTTATGCTTTTAAAAAGTTTTATCTATAAATGAGATTAACCGAGGTTCCAATATGGACAGCCCTTTAAATAATTAATCACGTTTTCATTATTGAAAACTCTTAAATAGACTTACAAAAACTGAATTGTTTTAAAAAATAAAATTAACCTTCATTAAACCAGATTGCACAATTGAGTTGACGCATTTCTTAAGCACATATTGGCCCTTAAAATATAATATTAATACAAAAACATATTTATATCATCAGAATGTTTATACATAATTAGGATTCAAAATTTGTTGAAAATCAATAACTATGGAATGCTGACATCAGATATTTTTGTTAAACTAAAATCACACCAGAATATAATTTCACAGCAAGCTAACAATGAAAATTCTGTGAATCACAAAATAAACAACTACTATATGATACTAAGAAATTCAAAATGTGCCAATATAAAAAATATAAGAAATTAATACAAAAGTAAATTACGAATCATGATCAATGTAAAATAACCTAATATATGCTGTTAACAGTTAATAATAGAATATAGGATTTCAGATTAATCATATTCAAATAATAATGGAAAAATCAGTCTTACTTGAGACAACCCGCTTGAAATTTATAAACATGTATTGACTGGTTAAGAGGATCTCATTCCGTTATAATAAGAAACATCAAATCATATAAATTCAAAACAATTAAAAAATGAGATCACATTCAATAGCAGGTATTTCAGTTTTTTATTTTGTTTTGTTATTACTATTTTCTTAGACAAGATGACGATAAAAAGTAATGGTTTCTACAATAGTCAACATCTTTTATTATAACAGAATGGGTCACGAGTCCATCTGTTCACCTTTAACCTTGTACATTATTATAAGATATAATGAAGGGACATCACTATTTATAAGTTAAAAAAAAATAGTCATAATAAAAAAAAAAAAAAGAGAAAAAAGTCTAAATTAAGGGGTGTAAATGGGAATCTGCTCAATCTTCTCTTTCTCTTCATCAGAAGTATCCCTGGCAATCATCAAAGTATGAGCTTGGCCCATTGAAACTTGCTCAATGTAGATACCGTCTAAGGCCTTAACCTCCATTGGCACAGATGTTGATTTACGCATTTCACCATGGCCCTAATAACAAAATAATAATAAAATATTAATCTAAAGAATGTTTGGTTACATATCGGAAAATTTAGTTATTGTTAAATTACTTCAAAAATCGCTTACCAATTCACCAAAGCATGGGGATGCACCAAATGATATAACTGAAGTATCAGCAGCAATTACAACCGATGAAAATCCTGCACCAAGTGAACGTATGGTCCAACCAGATAAGTCTTGTAATGGTTTAGGATACATGTTTACTTCTCCAGTATTTTTGGTTTTACCAAACAGATATGCCATTTCTGAAATAAATTCAATAATAATATAGCACATAAATGAATCTGTTAATCAGGAACCTACAGTATATAAAAATTATTTCGATCTGTAAAGGTTTATCAATATCAACACTATAATACTAATCTAAGGAGTTTGTTTGTTTGAATGGACTGGTTTTAAAAACTATTAGTATGATTTTAAAAATGTCTTTTGTGTTAGACCTCATGTGATAAAGCATTAATTATGTCCCATACGTATGGAGCAGTAACTATATAATAAAAAACTTGCATATGTATTTGACATGGCAATGCTGGAAAATCCATCATAACTGAGGCATTTTTTCATTGAGGTGTCATTATGAAGGGTATTGTCAGTCTCCTAGTAGTGATATTTTACATTTCTTATTAAATAAAATAAGAAAATGTTCACTGTTACCAAGAACAGAACAGAGACATAGGAAATTAAACAATTACATATTGAATATTTAAAAAAATACTAAAAAGCTTTATTACTATAAATAAACTGAAGAAAACATTATTATTTTAATTATATAAGAAAATATATATATTCTACAGGAGAAAAGTCATACCCATCCTAACACTATTCTCACCACGTATAATTTATTTAATAAATCTAAATTAAGAATCATTTACTATTTAAAAATAATTCTTTTGAAATAGACCTTTTTTTTTGGCATTTTGTAAATAAATAACTTTTATTTAATCATTTGTACGTGAAATAAGTATTTTTGTTAAGAAACTGGAAAAATGGAGTCTAAATCAAAAAGGTGCCCATCCGCATGCACTGGCAATTGACGATATATTACAGCAGTGAAAAATTATAAAACGTGTTAATTTGTAAATAATTTTAACAATATAAACATACAGTCAAGTATTTGTTTATATATCACGATCAAATATATTAAATAATGTACAAACAAATAATAATTAAAGTAAATTAAGTCTAATTAGGAATAGGAACATGATTAAGAAAAATTATTAGAGGAAGTCATCGCAAACAACAGTTAACTTCAATCAAGACTCAAATATCAAGTATTTAATTAAAATTATATTTCATGTATTTTAATGTCAAAATTAAGTTTAGATTATAATAATTATATTTTAAATGATTTTTATTTTTGTTTCTATAAGAAATTATATCTCTTAAATAAATAACCAATGCTTTCTCCTATAGTCTAATATTCCAAATATTTCCTTATAATAATTTCAAACATTTAATTTTGTACAAATATTGAATTAATAAAATTTTGTAGTCAGATGTGTTCAATATTTAATGTTTCCATAACCACATTTGTTATCCATACAATATTAAATTTCCATTATTGTATGTGTAATAAATATTTCATAATTTTAAGTTATAAATTTAAATATTTGAATAATACCAAACCTATTAACTTGCCACACCACATTCGCATCTTATTAAAGGAAAAATGAATAGCAAGAGCAAAGTGGCACAGGACTAGATACCCATCAGATAAAACACATTATACCAAATTGACAAACAAAGTTAAAACAGAACTTTTTTTTATTTTTTCTATTTATTTATTGATATTTACAACTGTATAAAAAATACAACAAGTAAATTTGATCATAATGACCTAATGATATGATACAGCATATAGAGAAACTACCCAGTAGTAGAACTCTAAAAACAGTTTACAATATAAGGTATTGCCTTATACGAGGCCATCTTCTTTTCAGGCGCCTTAAAACAGAACTTAAAAAATTTAAAATGCAAAATTTAACTAACTTTACTGAAAACCTCACGACTACCGACAAATCTTTAAGGACGACTACTAAGAAGATTCTTAACTTCAAGAATTTTAATCACCCACTTCTTACTGAATCTCAAACATGGACAAAATCGGACGAAGAAAAATCACAAATATTCGGTCAGCATCTTTCTAAAACCTTTGAGCCACATCCTGACATCCATAATTAAACCAACCTTGAACACATTGAAGAAGTATTGAATACTCCACTCCAAATGACCCTGCCATCTAAAGCATTTCATCCATCTGAGATATCCAACATCATCCAGAATTTACCAACCCGCAAAGCTCCTGGTTATGACCTAATTACATCCCATGTTCTAAAACATCTTCCTCGAAAATCTGTTATATTCCTCACCTACATCTACCATGCTGTCCTCAGATCCACATATTTTCCTGACCAATGGAAATTATCCATAATCAAAATGATTCCCAAACCTCGAAAGCCGCCAGAACACTCATTTTCTTACCGTCCTATCTCTCTGTTACCTATCATGGGAAAAATCCTTGAGAAACTTATCTTAATCACCAGTTTGGATTCCGAACATCCCACTCCACTATCCAGCAATGCCATCGTGTGGTTGATGTCTAGTCTTCATTGGAGCGCGGAATGTACTGCTCAGGAGTCTTTCTTGATGTAGAACAGGCTTTTGGTCGAGTCTGGCACCCAGGACTGCTATACAAGATCCGTAAATTCATAACATCTACATATTATCCCATTATCCGTTCTTATCTCTCAGACAGGTCATTTCATGTAAACCATAACAGCGCTTATTCATCTCTGTTTCCTCAGTCTGCTGGTGTACCTCAGGGTAGTATCCTTACTCCTATCCTTTATACAGTTTTTACAGCTGACATCCCAACCCATCCTAACACTATTCTCACCATGTATGCCGATGACACATGTCTATTGTCAGTGAATAATGATCCTTCCATTGTATCCTAATCCCACATCACCACCCTCGAAGAATGGTGCCAAAACTGGAGGATTAAAATAAATCCCACCAAATCACATTTACCCTTCGTCTTGCTCTACAGTATCTTTTAATAATACCCCACTTATTCCTGTTGAACAAATCCGTTACTTAGGACTAAATCTGGACAAACGACTGACATGGAATCCTCATACAAGACTGAAAAGACAGCAAACTGCTCGTCGATTCCGACTATTAAAACATTTACTAGACAAACGGTCCAAACTTCCAATCCATTACAAAAGACTGATCTACATGACTATTATAAGGCCGATTTGGACATACGGAGTTGAGCAATGGGGCTCCACTAAACCATCTAATTCCTCTTAATTCCAATCCTTACAGTCCAAAATCCTTCGTAAAATCCTTAATGCTCCTTACTTTGTCACAAATCAAATCATCCATCAGGACCTCAATGTCCCCTATATTGCGGATTTGGCCAGAACCAGATACCAATCCTTCCATAATAAACTTCCCAACCACCCAAACCAACTCGTTTCTAACCTGGCTTCTCCTTCACTACCTAATAATCCTCCTAGGCGTCTAAAAATAAGATGGCCTCGAGATCTTCTCCTTTAGAAATGTTTTTGGAGTTCAATCAATAGGTAGATTCTCCACATGTTTTTATCATGTCATAATATCACTTACAGCAAATTTACTTGATGTGTATATATGTATACAGTTGTAAATATCAATAAATAAATTATTAAAAAACAAAAAGAAAAATTTGAATATTAGGATGATTTTTGTTAAGAGGCCAGAACAATGCAATCTAGATAAAACAAAGGCCAATAGCCATATACTTGTAATTACAGATATACACAAGCAATAAGAACTTGTAAAATGTATTATTTTACCTATGTACATAAAGTGGATTAAGTTAAAGACTTAAAAACTAATTAACAATTATTTTTAAACATAAATATACAGCAAAGTGATAATTAAAAATAGATAAGACTTTCATTTATTTTACATTTTGGCCAATGCTATGTACTAATACTGAGGGTCTAGACAGTTGCTCCTCAGAATTCACATGAACAAAATTCAAGACCTAGGTATTGGGCAATTGTTTCTGAGAACTCACACAAAAGTAGGAGTCTAGAACAAGTGCCAACCATTTAATATTTATTGCATACACTGATAATGATATATCGGGTACTAAACTTTAATTAACATAATTGGTACAAAAATAAATAAAAACTTACTGAAATCAGAAACAGCAATTGAAAACTGTGAGCCACAATAAACTGCTTTGATTCCTTTCCCCTGGGTTTCAAAAAATTTCACAAGTCTTGGGATAAGTTCATCTTTTGGTTCTGCATGTCCAAGGCGACCATAACCTCCAAAACCCCATGAAAACAATCTACGCTTTGAATCTAAGGCTACCTTTAAGTATAAAAAAAATAAATTCAAAAACAAAAATAAAAATTCAAAATTTAAAATAGCAAAGAAAACAAAATTTAACAAACCGTATGATTAGTTCCGCAAGCCACATCTATAATATCATTCACTTCCACTGGTATAATGTGATCTTTAGATTTTTCTATGTAGGTCATTATCTGCTTTGGCACTTTAACAGCAGCTCGTGCCAGCTTTGTTGAATTCATAAAATATTCACCATTAGTATTATGACCTGGTGAAAGAATAAAATAAGAAATGTAGTAAGTGTAACAAAGGATATATCGTCAAACAATAAATTAGGGGTTGTTTTACCAAGTTGTCCATACTCTGGATCACCAAAAGAGTGAAGATTGCCTTTCAAATCTAAAATAATACTGAAATCTCCACCGCAGACAACTTTCACAATTGGCGGCCCACGATACCTAATCTAGTGAAGAAAAAGTTACAATGTTTTAAATCAAAAAATATATAACCAAAACATATTATATACATTTTATAAAATATATGGAAACTATTTATTATACATGTATTAAAATAAAATTTCACATTTAGAGAAAAAACAAGGGTATATGGGAAAACAAAAAATTATCTTTTCTTTTCCATTTCAGGAGATTAGAACTTTGGAAAAATATTTCTATAAAGCATGATAAATGTTTCTACAAAGCAAATTCAATAATTTAAGGAGTGATAAAAGAACTTATTACAGCAAGCAATTTTTGTAATAAAATATTTTTCAAAATATCAAAAGAAAAGAATGATAAAAATAATCAAAACTACTTGCTTGAAACTCCAAAGAATATTTATAAATGAAAAGATTTTCACTTACTCGTGTTGGACTCATTACATTAGGTGCAGTTGTCCCAACTCCGCACTGGCCCATTTTGTTGTCCCCCATGGCATAGACAATTCCTCGATCTGTCACCAGTCAAATATACACCACTTTATCACTGCGACGTCTTGGCGTACGGTAACAAACCGACACCATTAACATAAACTATCTACTTATAATATTAAATAACTAAATGTATAAGAAAAGAAAAACTAAAGGGCTGACTCTTTACCTCACTATCAGAAAAGTAAGTGTTATAATCCCAACCAACTAACAGCAAAATTGAATGAAATAATAAAAAATTAAAATTATTTGTTTACAAAGCTGGTAAGAATTAATAGCTGACAAAAAAGATTTAATCATTTTAAATTTTTAGTTAATTTAATTTCCTAATTTTGGTACCTAAATTAAATTTAAAAAAAAAAAAAAAGGAAAAAAACAGTTAATAATTTTTAAGACAAATTATAATAAAAATAATATAATTAAGCACAGGGAGTTAGCAGTTACACTAAATTAAATCAAATAAAAATGCTACAATTAATTTGAAAAAAAAGAAAGAAAAAGTACGATTTTATCTTCTTAATTTATAATTAATAATTGTTAGCAAGCTAACAAATATTTGATTTGACTAAAGAGGTAAAACAGTTTTGAGCTAGATGTAATTATTTTGTTATATTAGAGATAGCAGCCCTATGACCGAGCACAATAATAGTAAAAGTAAAAAAACAAAAAAACAATTTATAAATTTAGATTTAGAATTTTTAAGAACCAACCTGAAAGTAAGAGAGTGTGATTTCTTCCACATGATGCATTAACAATGTTAATCTCCTTTAATGAATCGAGCAAATAGGGCTGAGTTCTAGTTTCAAGATCACCAGTACCCAACTGCCCTTTTTCATTTCGGCCTAAGGACAGTACAAGAAATAAATAAATATCATAAATCTATTAAATACCTTGACATAAATTAATATTTCAACAATGCACAAAATCAATCTATTGTATTCAGTAAATACTCAAGCTAGCAAACTAATATTTTGGTGTGAGTTTCATAAGATGTCAATTTATTTTGATCTGTTTATTTTAAACAAATAGACAAGACATACTTAACTACAAAAACAATTAATTTCACAGCAATCATATTTAAAATTGAAACTGATTAGAATATTAGAAAAAAGTGCAACGATTCGCATTTTTCTTAATTTGAAAAGTTATAACTCACCGAGTGTGTATACTTTAAAATCTTCTGTAATAATAATGCTATGAGCAGCATTACATCCTGAAGCCACTGCACGAACTCTTATGTCATCCAAAGGAGCAAAACGATGTGGAACATAAATGTTTTTTGCAGCAGTATTTTTGCATCCCTTCGGAGCTGATTTCCTGTTGTATAAATCCCAATTGGTAGCGCCACATAATAGCAACCGTCCAATATGATCTGGGCCCTTAACTCTCTAAAAAAGTCCAAACAAATTGTAGTTAGTGAAACAAACGTGTGATTTGTTCAAACCTGTATTACAAATTTTCAATATTACATTTGAAAAAAAAGAACAACGTATTCAATCTACTACTGAAAACATATATGGTTATGTTCAACCACATTTTTGGTTGAATCTTTTTGTGAATTAGATGGAAATTGTAACACTTGCTCTTTGTACTAGCAGTCTTGTTGGCTTAGACCAGTTCCAGCGTGAGTAACCAGTTATTTTCTGTAAGTGATTACAGTAAATGTGTTCTAGCTACAGCCCAACCAATCATTTGTTATACTAATGACTAACAATATTGATGGCATACATACATAATTGGCACAACCCACTTAGCGAGTTTAGGCCTGCTCTAGTACCCTATACCAGATGGTTCTGTCATGTTCAAAAGCAGTCCAGTATGGCGGTAGCATCTGTTTCCACAATATTTCTCAGTATTGCTCTTCCTTCAGACTCTCTTCTAAAGATCCTCCTCAGCACTTACCTTTCAAATATTAGCTGACTGTTTTCCTCGGTCTTGGTCAACCATCTTTCTGTCCCATGAATGAGCACTGGCCATAGCAGGGTCTTTTATAGGGTAATTTTAGAGCTAGATGAAAGTACCTTACCAAGCTAAAGAAATACCTGTAGGAAGTTTTTATCCACCAACTGATTTCTTGTGCTAAGTTATTTTCTAAGTTAATCTCAGAACTCAAATATGAGAGGGAGTCAATTTTCTGGAACTTGTAGGGGGTCAATGTTAAGAAATCCAGCATAGTTTTTAATGTCCATTCAGAACTTGCTGCAATACTCAAATCATTAACATACCCTAACAACTGTACAAGCATGGTGGTACCAATGGTTTAGTGTTTTCAATTGACGAAAAGCCTAATGTGCCATGTAGAACAGAAGGTAAGCTAGAATATAGGCATCTCTCTTGGTCTTACTCCACTAGAACCACAAAGTCTGAGCATTAATAATTTTCCATAGCCATCTTCTGCAATTGCACAAGTTTTTCTATAAATTCCTCTGCAATAATAGAGTTCCTCTCTGCCAATGCTGCCATATACAGACCTGAAATGGAAAAACAGATGGTACAGGGTCAGCTTATATACCTCTTTATTTTCCAGGATCATTCACCGAAATAATTTTTTACTGGTGGTTGACCAGTCTCTTCTAATTCTGATCTAAGTTCCCTCTTAGTTAATGGGACTAGTTTCTTAAACAGGATAATAGATAGAACTTTGCAGGCACATAAAGGTAACACAATTCTCCTGTAGTTCGTGCATTCATATTAATCTCCTTTCTTGAGCATAAGAAATATTATGCCTCGGTGCCAATCCTGCATCCTTTTTTTTTTTTTTTTTTCTCCAGTTGACAAGAATGAAATATAATAATAATATTTCCAGCTTCTCACTGCTATACTTTGTTAATTTTGCCTGAAGTCCATCCATGCCAGGAGCTTATTTAAACTTTTGTAGATCATGAACCTTATCTAGGCCAGGTGGCTCTAAGCGAGTCATTTCTTGTTAACACCTTGCAAAAGACAATTGCTCAAATTGCCCTATTCATTATCAAGAGACTTGATCTCTTTGAACAATGAGAGTTCCATTCTTGTCTCAGCAGGATGTTACTCCATCCTTAATTACTCTTAGGAAGAGTGAATATTCAGTATCCACCTCACTTAATTTTCCTATGTTGTATATTTTCCTCCTTAATGATCTTTGAGAGGATCAGATATTGGGTATTCTTGTTCTAATTCTAGCTATATTTTAGTAACACTACCAGTCCATATTCACTCCTATGTAACCCATAACATTCATATGTTTTTATGACAAGAGCCTATCAGAATTTGATTGGCCACTATTACATAAGGAGATCAAGTTGATTTTTCAGTTCTCTGTACAGTCCATTGTTGATGCTATTTTGGTGGAATCTATAAGATCCTTTGGTTGGTTGGTGTGCAGATTCCCTGCCAACCTGTGCATTGAAAATCTCTGACAACTATCTTATCATACACAGGGAGAGAATCCATGATTCTTTTAATGTACTTATAGAATACTCATAATCTACATCTTCATCTCTTACTTCAATGGGAGCATAGCAGTTTAAAAATGGATTAATTACAAAACTTGTTCTTAATCACTACAGATACCAAAACATATTTAAATCAAGTCAGAAAATTATACATTAGCCCAAAAAATTCTCTAATTCAGGGTTATATTAATTAACTTAAAGAAAAAGGTTATGAATTATTTGCTGATAATTATTCATAAACGGTAAAATATAGTTTGTTTTTAAACACCAATTTTTAAAGAAATATTTGAGTTTTAATGAAGTATCACTCTAGTTATTATATTTGACACAGTATCATCGTTAAAGTATATTCTGAATCTTTAGTTTCAGAACAAAACAGCCCAGTGCTGAGGCTCCTACTTACATGACTGATTGACTTTTGTATGATTTAAATATATCAGAAATTAAAAAAAAATAACTGGGACTTATACTTCAAGTAATTCTAATAATTATCAAGGAAAAGTCAGACCAAACCTGAAGTTAAATAATTTTGAGGTGATCCAAAGAAATCACACAAGGAATGAAAACATGCGACTTATAAAATTAAACCAAATCACTACGTTCAATCATTGTTGAGGGAAACAATTTATTTAGAAACACCGAAGCTAATGAAAAAAAAAAATGAAAGTATGATTTTTAACTTAGGCATATCATGAAAGAAAATTCAACTAGCCTATGACGGATGTTTTCCAATTTATCAATATTACTGTTGATTTTAAAAATTCATCAAAAAGGGAACAAACCGCAGTAATTCAACATACCATAGTAAGACTTAAGTTACAGATATCCTAATGTCAGACTATAGAAAGGGGATTTAAAAAAAAAAAAAAAAAATTAACCCACATGACTACATGTAAGAAATTGTAGTTTTGTCTAACAAAACAGTGATAGAGTTGTTGGATGTCAATCACTTATGGGAACATTAAAAATCGAAGTATAAAATTGTATTTATGCTGAATATTGTAATGACAATATGTATCTTATACAAATTAATTAAACAAATAGAATGCCCTAAAGTGAATACTAATATTTTAAGCCTGATGAACTCATCAAATTAACCAATACTGATTCTCTAGTATTCTAATTTAATATTCAACACTAACTTGAAAGTAATATTTTCCGCTTCATATGCCTCCATTGTTAGAAAGCAATAAGTAGTAGGGCAACAGTTCGTTCACCTCAAACTGGAATCACCTATATAACCTATTTCCCGAAAACACACGTGAATCATAATAGATTTAAATATACTCACTAAACCATCATCTGGTCCTAACTCATCTGCGAGGTCGTCTTCATCTTGCAAGCTACGGTCAGAACCATCATTAGATGCATCACTTTTAAATTCCTCATCAAAATCACTTAAATCTTCATCTTTCCTTTTACCATTTTTCCTTATTTTCTTGTTCTTCCTAGCAGAAGAATCAGATGCACTAGGTTTTCTTTTGGAGGACATAATTTAGAATGTAAAAATTGTTGATAACTCGTTGATGACGAAATCTACCGGACGCAATAACACCTTTTTATTGATTGTAATTTACTTTTCCTAGTGTTATGATGCTTCTTTTTATAATAATGGCCCCTACCCCCCTCGGCTTAGATTAACAAAGCGCCCGCCAGGAGAATATCATTCTTTCTTCTCAATTATTTAATTAATATTACAAGGTTTTATAAATATTTCTCTCTTAAATTTTGGCCTTTCATTAATTTAATTAAAATATTCCAATCACATTTCATTAACATCTCCAAATACATAAAAAAATAATATTTTTTTTATTTCCATAAAATAATCAATATCTGAAAAAATAAATAAATTTTTAAAAAATTATTATCAGAAAAAAATATATAATAAAATATTTATAGAAAAAAATGAAAATGTCTTAATATCCAGTTTGTTTATTTTTTGCCGCCATCTTCTTTCATTTGACCGTTAATACTTTAAACTGACGTCTTGAGGGACAGTAGATCGGTTTGTTTCATTTATTTGAGAAGACTTGTTTTTGAAGTCTGGTTTCGTTATAGAATTATAAGTTTTGTCGTATCTTTAACGCAGCTCAGATATGGGAGCCTTAATTAGTAAATTATCTCGTTTATCAGTTGATGATGAGAAAATAGAAAACGTTAAACCTATTGACAATTACCTTTGTCCAGATGAACAAAATTTGAAAACTCCCAAAGGAAGGTTTATAGCTGATAATATTTTAGATCCAAGAAGTGCCACTGTAGGTATAAGAAGAACACCATTAGTGGTAAGAAAATTATTTATTTTGAAACACTTACAATATATTTGCAATGGAGTTTTGAGTTGTTTTTTTGATATAGTTAGTCAAAGTTGGTGTTGAAACTCCTGTTAAGCCCAAACTGTATCTTGAAACAGACTTAGATGAAATGAATAAAAGTGACAACAACAGCTGTATTTCTGAGTTTGAAGACAGTAACAGCTCTGAACATTCATTAGATATTGAGGTAAGAATTCCAGGTTTTATTTTAATTGGTAAATATATTGTTTTTTTTAATTACATTATGTATTTAGGAAGGTCTTGAGGCATTTGACAATGATGCTCCTCTTAGTGAATTCGGTGTTGAAGATATAGTGGAAGAAAAAATCAACCCAAGTATTGAATTTGATATTGTTAATGTTCCATCATCATTAGTCAAGAAAACCTATATTTATGAAGATGTTGATCAAACTCCAGAATCTACACCCGTAAAACCTAAGGTATATCTTAGTGATAGCTATTTTTATTTATTTTCAAATTTTAACTGTGCTAATATCAGTAGTAATAAGAGTGTGACCCACATACGTTTACATATATTTGCCTAGTATCAATTATTAAATCTAATTAATCAACTTTATTAGTTACAGTCTGCATGTGACAGACTTTGCTACTCCTCTCCTCCCCAAATAAAATGCTCTTATGTTTAAAAATATTAAATTTACTACATTAACTAATATTATATACTATTAATACCAATAGTTATGTACAGCTGACTTTCCCACCCACCAAAAAATTTATTTGCGAATATTTTTAATTGAATTCTTTTATTATTATTTATTTCATCTTTAAACTAATTGCTAGTCCAATGTAATCTATTCCAAATGTAAAATATTAAAATTTGTTATCCATTTCAATATTATATTAATAATAAGGGCTTAGTGTACTTAAAGGTTTGGTCCCGATACCACTTATTGGTATCTGCATACATCTGTCCAGTGATGCCCATCTAAACCCAAATCCACAGGATCAGTCTTACTGACTGAATATCAGCATGTTTTAGCTTGGCGTGGATGCTGAAAAAAATTTTTAACTCAAGGGTACTGTGACATAAAATGTTTGGGAACTGTTGCTCTAACTCGTCAGCATATATATTTTATAACATCTTGGAGGAAGTGATGTTGCCAATAATTATTACAATAAGTCCTCGGTCCCTTTTTACTTCCACTTGTAAGAATGGATTCAAAGAGGATAGGAAAAAAATTGATAATTAAGAATTTTCGTTTTTCCATAGTTGTTTTTTTCAATAGTCAGATTTTTCTTTCACTTGTCTGTATATGAAACATATTTTCATCCTAAATAATATATAAATAGCTGTTTAATTAAAAACATAAGAGACTAATTTCTTCTCAAATCAGAGTGGTAAATCAAGTTCTGTAACATGTACACCACACCAGATTTTTATAAATTGGAATCAGTACAAATTTTTTTCATTTTTTTAGAATCATTACCTTGTGTTTTTTAAAGATTTTTTTTAAATTTTAACTTCGCGGTAGGGTTTTTTTTATTAGAACCTCTGAACTCTGGTATGTGTGAAGCTAATACTACCTAGCTGTTTTATAAAGTAAATGAAAACATTCAAAAAATATGTGATAATAGAAGACAGGATGATGATTAAGCTTCCATCTGATCTCCCCACAAAATAGATGTTAGTGCCTTGTGAAGGACCTGTACGTAGCTGTTAGGGATTGGTTATAAAGACCAATGTAACCACCTACTAATGGCTAACAGTATCTCCTAAAGGCATATATGCAGAAAGGGAGGTAATTCCCTTCCACTTTCTTATGTTTCACAAGGCTTCAGCCTTA
>NW_027108067.1:102924-118044 GCF_000696795.3 Halyomorpha halys | reverse complement strand
CTTTTACCCACTCAAACTTTAGATGGCTAGCAATGACACTTTTTTTTTTAATTCTTAACAAATTTTATTAGATGTGGAACACCCCACCATATTGTCGAGGTTGTTGAATTAAATTGTTCTAACTCCTATTAAAACTATACCAGAAGACCTAGGCAATGCATGTTCAGTGGGTTAGGTAGCTGGATATATTTGTCTACAGGATGAGCCTTAAATCCTCAAAGGATGGAAACTTCACTCAATTGGAAATCAGCTTATCTGTCGTAAAAGGGATGACAAGTCCTTCAGAAACTAGTTGTAGGTCCTAGTGAAAGGAAAAGGAAGGTAGGAGGAAAGATCCAGAGAAGGCACTGTGAAATAAAAGTCTAATATACATTTACAAAAATAGCACTAGAATGTATTGATTCACTATGCATTTTATTCTTCACTACCTCCTAAGGAGGTTTTTATTTCCCTAATTAATAAAAAGGGGATTTTCATACTGAGGTCTGTAAATTTATGCTTAGTCAACCCTCTGGACTATTAAACGCCATCTAGAAATACTAGGTGTAAGATGTTAGCTTTTAGTTGATCAGAAGATTCTGTTGTAATCATTATTGATTCAAATAATACGTTAAAGAATATTACACTGTATAACATGGTTGTCACTAGCGTGAAATTAAAGTATGAACAAGAAATAGTACAAACATTAACATAAGGCGTTTGCCTGATGACAGTAGTAGTTCACGTATTAGCTAGTTGGTTGTGTCATTTAAAGTGGTGACCAACATATAGTAGCATGGTTGCTATTGTATTATGCTTCTTACTTTTCTTCATGAATCATGCAAAACATAGTGTTTTATATTGAGAGATGAAAATTGCTTTAATGTTTTTAAAATAAAGTTTTGTGCTAAATATTTGGAATGAAGAAAGATGTGTTCAAGGCTACACAGTGCCAAATCAGGTGAAATGTTGCTAGAAATATAATTAAGGTGGTAGCATTGCAGCAAATGAAACAAGTGTATTGTTTCTATAATTGTTGGGATTGATAACAAATGAATCCTTGTAAAGTTAATAAGCGATGAGCTGACTGAACAACTATTAAGGAATAGAACAAAACACATGTAGGAGGGCTGCATTAAGGCTGATGTTGCAGGCTTGAGTTTGAATATCAGTCAGTTGGCAGAGCCATGTAGATAGCAGTTGGTGGCATCAACATCAAATCTTCACATTTGCTAAGCCTTTTATTTCTTATAAACTTACCTGCCATGGTATTTTAACGTTCACATGATAAGGGTATTCATGATCTTTAGTCTAACATGTTAAATGGAAAAATATTTCCTTCGTTTACCTTGTTATAACGATATAACATGGTTGAGAGTCTTACTAGGTCTGTTAAATGGAGAATGAAGTCACGCAACAGACCAGCTGAGCTCGTCACCATTTTGTTTGTTATGTTAAGTTTGTGGTTTGATTTTGTATTAATATTGTTTTGGAAGTTTATAAATCTAATGAAACTATAGATGGCAATAATAATAGTGTAATGACAGTTGTTAATTAGCTCATCTTGATTCTCTTCCTCCCAAGTTAAAAGATCAGCAAGACACTCAGTAGTCAAACTTCCACTTTTCACTCACTTTAGGCATCCCATAATTAATTACTTAATCAAAACGTAGAAGTAAACAATAAGATGAAGTTTTGGAAGAAAATGTTATGAAACAAGTTGCTCAAAAATCCGCAAGGAGCTCTTATGTATTTAACATTTAACTTTTAATAAGGCTGCTCACAATCCATCCTATACTTACAACATTCAACACATCATGAGTACCCTTGATATTGACCATCATAGTACTAATAATATATTTTAGGTTTATTTTAATATTTGTTATTGTTGAATAGTGTTTAAAACTAAGTAGTACAGAGAATATTTAAATCATCAGTGCCAATGATACTAAGGAAGATCATACCCAGTAAAGGGAAAATCTTGGAACCACTGTGGTCATGTTACATATTGAGATCCATAGGACTGTGGGTGTAAAGTCATTTAATATAATGACTAATGGTTTTATTGGTTGTTACAATATAATAGAACAATTCTTATTGATTTTCTGATTGATTGATTGATTAATGTTATACTTAAATTAATTTAATGTTTTCAAAAGATTTTTTGTTCATTGATTATGTTATTTAATATATTACATTTGTTTGTTTTTATTTCATAGGGAGGTCGTACTCCGTTAAGTGTTGTTTCGACAAACAACTCTCCACTCCCTTCTCCACTTGGTAAGCCATGGCGAGGTATTCGGGAGGAACGTTTGCGCCTGGGCCTAGAAAATACTCCTCCTCCTAGCCAAGAACCTTATCCAGATGTTGTTCAGTCTGCACCTGGCAAAGTTGGGATCAAGAGAACGGCTAAGAAATCTTGGGCAAGGGCACATTGGGCACTTGATGAGTCTGTTGTGATTTAGAAATTGTAGGTGATTTCACTTCTATAAACTTAATTGATTGTAACGAATGTGATGACTATTTTCTTAGCTCTGTTAAATTGGTATTGACTACTGCGGTAGCTCACTTCTGTGCTTACTTTTTTGTAAGAAGTATCATCTACCGCTTATATTTTTAAAAATAGTAAACATAATTGTTTTATAAAAAAAAAAATAATGTGAAGCTTATTACTAGTATTAATGTCCATATTGTATAAAAAATATTTACTGTTTTTCAAAGCTGATTCAGACAATTGCTAATTATTTATTTTTATTATAACCTTATTAAATGATTTTTGTTTTGATACATCATGAATAATTATTATGTGCATTGAATCGGAAGACCATTGTTATATATTTGAACTGAATCTTCACAAGAAGATGAAATAATTTGTGTATATATTAAATGTTTTGTATTTTTAAAGTGTTCATTATATAAAACCCTGTTCATTATGGAATATAGTAAAATCAGGTGATTTTCAAAGGAAATCCTATGTAAGATATTATGGAAAGTATTGAGCTTAAAATCCATGACTCATATAAGAAAAAAACTAAAGTGGAACTTCTTATCAAATAGCATGTTAACAGATCGTGTTGCTTGAATAAATCTATTAGAACGTCTCTTGCGACCATGGATGCCACGTTGGTGGGCAAGAGACCACTAGATAGATGTCTTTTTCCACACCTCTTCAACCAGTCCTTATTTAACTTGAGTGGTGAATTGATTTATTATTTAAAAAGTATCCTTTGGAGGTCTCAAATGTATATTTTTTTCATCTCAGACATTTTTTTGTAACAGTTTTAAATAAATCGGAAGCGTGGAGGAGTGCCACGATTTATTGTCACCTTCTGTTTAACCTTTCGCTTTGAACAGCCCTGCAAAGTGGAACGAAATGTCGGACATTAAATAGTTATGAACTATATGTTCTTTTTTTTACGCAACCCTGACCATCTTATATTTAAGTTTTACGGTCAACTATATATATTATATATTAAAAGCCATGTGCTACCCACCCTCACTCTGGACTTGGGCTAAAGAGGGATCAACCTTGGACGATATTTGAAAATTAATCTGCTTAAAACTTTATTTTGAGTCACTTTTATTTTATATTTACTGGATAAAACTTTATTGCTGATTTACAAACATTAAGGAATATAATCAATTCTAACTTTAAATTTTCACAAGAATGTGTTGTCCCCTGAAGGCTGATTCTGAAGCTCTTGGGGACCATCCAGGATGAGAATTACCATTCCTGGCAGACCCCTTTGAAAGTTATACAATAACCAGCTGTTATCCCTAGTTTCCATAGCCTATATTTCCTTTATGGCAATTAGTCTTAATTTGTTTAAGTTCATGGTAATGATAACTACAGTGGATTGAATAACTTGTGTTTTATTTCTAAAAATTTCAACTTCCTAGCCCTCACCTCTTTGAGATACAAGTGATCACTATGTTAGTAAATGAGATTGGTGTGTTGTGAATGACAATGGAGGCACATAATTTCTGTTATTTTTTTTAAAAATTCAAGTATTAATAATAATAAAAGTTTAGCGAACCCTAAGGTTCAATGTGGATACCAGCATACATCTGTTTTGTGATGCCTGTCCAAACCCAAATCTACATGATCAGCCTTGATGCAATCTTCTCTCCTTCACTTGGGTCTACCTGGGGATGTTTCCTGTTTGTTTATTGTATATTAATACTTTAGATATCCTTATGTTACAAAGTCCTACAACCCTACACGCCCTAGAATTTTGTTGGCTGTAGTGCTATAACCGGAATTATATTAACGGGGTACAGTTCAGCACTGTATAACTTTCTAAATTCTCCGCATAATTCTGTACATTTAATTACTTTATTTTTAAAACCTTGAGTCACTGTTCTTCCGTATTGTAAGAGGCCACGTTTCGCATCTTCATGAAGAGTAGGAAGGGTAGTAATTTTGTAAATTCTAACTTTTATGTTCCTGGACAGAAAACGTGAGCTAAGCAATTTCAAAATAAAAGCATTTCCCGCCTTTAACCTTTTATTTCCTCATTAATTTCGTTTTTTAGAGTTACCATAGAACCGAAATACTTATACCTATCAGCGTGTTCAAATGGATTTCCTCCAATATCGATTTCACCAAAATCTCCCTCGTTTGCACTGGTAGCCATATATTCTGTTTTGTCCCTATTAATTTCGAGCGCTAGTCCCTTACTAGTGCTTATCAAAGTAGTTGTATTGAGTTCTATAATTACCTTGTCCTCACCCAATAATGCCAAATCATCAGGATACCCAAGGACTGGTATTTCACTACCTGAAGTTAAACCCTTATCAGTATTCATCACATTTTTAATAATATATTCTAGAGCTGGATTAAACAAGATAGGTGTTTAAGAATTGCTTTGTTTTAAACCCGACCGAACCTTGAACTCCTCAGAATAATGACTACCGATTCGAACTATTAGGTATTAGAACTTTTTTTTTGGACCACTTCAAGAGATAAAGAACTTAACCACGGAAAGAAATGACAAAAAACTTTTTTGGTAAAAAAGTCAAAACATTTTGGATTTAACAAAATACAATTGCCTGTGAACTTTATCAAAGGATGTGCTAGTTTTGAAGGAAGTTAAATTTTGCTCTGCTAGTATTAGTTTCTCGTTCAAATAAATTAAATTTACATAGTGAAGGCTAGTTGAATTTTTATTGCCATTATACCTGGCGCATTAGTTAAACCAGTTAGTTCATGGGTGTATATTTTCTGAAATGTCCATTGAAGAAGTATTATCGTTTCCATTTTTTGCATTATCTGAAGATCTTATTTTGGGTTCTGCGGTATCCTATCGAAATTATTTTTCTTGCCCATATTGAAGGGTAGAAACAAAACTCCAGGTGGTTTACCTATTATTAAATGACAATTTCATCGGTCTTTCTTGAGTCACCGTTCAAGTCTATCGTCACTGAATCGATCCAAAATCTGTTGGAATATTTCTTTACTTTTTCTTGATCATAAGGAAAATTTTGTCACTTTTAATGACCTAAGGCTGATAGGTCCACTGTTTGGGCGCCAGATAAAGAACAACCGCGGAAAGAACTTAAAAAAACTTTATTAGTATAAAAGTCACAAGCATTCAATACTACTATTACGAATAACAAGATAACTCTAATGATTGAGTGATTGACTTAGGCCTCTAACAAGGGATGTTAGTTATGGATTTTTTTTTTTTTTTTTTTACATGTCTACTCCTAGAGAAACAATTGTTAAAATTTAGCTCTTAGGTTTTGCTACTTTTGAGATAGAGTGATCTCTATCACTATGTGATATGTGAGTGAATGAGATAGGTTTGTCCGTTTGAATATGTGGATGACTGATTTTTGTCCCGATGTGGCTGGAGTAGGAAGCAAAATCCTCGCGGCCTCTACAATGATTGATTTAAAAGTTTATAAAGAACAGGATAACAACTCTTGTTGTTATAATGCAGTAATAAATTTCATTCTTGAGTAATACCTAAAGACATATAATAATATTATTAAAAAAATAAAATATATTAAATATTGAGTGGAAGGAGGTCTGCCGTATTATTTTGCCCCCAGGGCCCTCCTCCTCCACTATGTTATTTTGCTTCAGGTCCAGGCTCAGCTGTCAACAGCAGTAGTGGCAGGCCGAATTATGATGAACTATATATTTTCATAATTCAAGTGCAAACTTTCTTCTGAAATGGGCATTATAGAATGATAAGAACAAATATTTCCATTTTAAATGAAAAAACCTGAATAGTTAGCTATTTGTAAGCCGCTGCTTTCAAAATGGCGACGTATTGATTTATTTAAAAAATCCAACTTTATAAAAAACAAATGAATGCACATTATTTTGTGTCAGAAAATGATTTTGTTTTTACTTGGACTTTAATACTGGTACAATAAATCTCTTTGAAAAGTATGTATTGAACTATTACAGGTACACACCACCGGGAGTGTTTCTCTCATTATTCACTTAGTGCTCAATATCATTTATGCCCCCTATTACACCTTTTTTAAAGAGAAAGCTCTTTGATTTCAATAGTTTCCGAGATGCAAATTAAAAAAAAAAAATATTTTTATTCTAATAACGAGAAGTAAACATTTTGTAAATTTATTTTGGAAAATATTAGACTTGCAGATGTCTATTAGCACTCAATTAAAGAGAGTCTGATGCGCTATAATGTAGTTTATAATAATTATAATTGTGAGGAGAAGATGGTCGGGGGTGCGCTCAGCAAATAAATAATAAACTATTTATTTGTGCCGACGTTTAGACCTGAATTTCAGGTTTCATCAAGACTAAAAAAACAAAGAGATTACAACCATCACTCAGAAAAACATAAAAATAATAAACAAACATACTTGGAAATATACATAATAATGAATTAAGTAGAAAATATTAGATTAATAACAATAGAAGTAGATATTAGTAGATTGATAACAATAGAAGATGAAATATTGTATTATAGAAGTAAGAATAATACAAAATAAATAATGAAAAATTAAAGAAAAGAAAGTGTTGAAGAAATAAAGAAGTAAAAATAAACATTATGTTTACTTCTGTTTTTTATTTTATGCGTTTATTTGCTGACCAGACCCCAACCATCTTCTCGTATTAATCTCCGGTAACTATTAACACTTCATGATAATTACTGGTGTATGATTAGTAGTTTCTATTATATAGGCCAAAATAAATTCACAAAATGATTTCTCGTAATTTGGAGGAAAAAAAACTTTTGGCTTAAAAATTATGAACAACTATGTATGACCACTATCCAAGGGTGTACCCAGGATCAAAACTAGGGGGCATCCCATGTTCGTTCAGGTTGACATTACAGCACGGAATAAGGGAATGAAACCAAAATTATATATAATTATAGCAGTGCTTTATGAATTATTCCAATAATTTGCTTGAAAAAATATCCATTTTGTCCCAACAATTTTTTTATTATTTTAACACTTCAACGTTTCGGCCATTCCGGCCATTTTGAAGTAATTAATTAATTAAGTAAGTAAGTAATTTAAACAGAGATTAAAAATTTGTCAATGTGATACTAAATATATGTTAAGGTGATACTAAGCACTATAATATGTGATACTAGATACTGTAAATTAGTTAATACGTTGATGACTAATGATAAATAATTTAACAAAGGCAATATGGCCTGCAATTATGTTGATAACTTGGCTGTGATAGTGTAATAAAATCCTTAAAAATGGCCGGAATGCCCAAAACGTTGGAGTTTTAAAATAATAAAAAAAAATTGTTGAGACAAAATTGATATTTTTTTTTAGAAATACTAAACAAATCTCTTTTAAACAAAAGTTTCCATTTTATGAAAATATCAATTTTTATTAAATTATCTTTTTTTTACATATAGGATAGGGGGGGAAGAAGCAGCTGCGCTTTCCTGGATACGCCCATTCTACAATTCGTACAGTAGTCCATTAGAATTCAAAATAAAGCTAATTAAATGTCCCATGATGTGGTTTATAATGTTTATCTTCATAGGATAAGTTTCCATTATATTCGCCAAAATAAATTCGTAAAATATTGTTCTCATTATTTGGTCACACGGAAATTCTGATTTATAAAAAACTCTAGGGAACTATTGAACGTATAGATATCTAGTTATGCAGACTATATAACTTTATACTCTATGTAAAAATAAAATCATTTCCTGACAGAAAAAAACACGTCTTTTAAAAAATAAAATTCAACTAATCAATAGGTCGTCATTTTTTAAAGCAGCAGTTTTGAAATGAAAGATAATTTCTTACTATTTAAAATGGAATACACTTCACATTTAAATCTTTTATGGCACTCCTATCGTATTTTGCCCCTAACTTCAGATCTAAATTTCCTATGATTTGGGAACCTTGGAATTCAGGTAATTATATAAATATATATAAAATGCGGTGAATCTGTGAGACTCAATCAAGATTTGTTATTATAATTATATATCTGTTTACGATAGGTCCCGTCTTATACATCATAAAGGAGTTACTAAAAAAAGAAGTTACATAAATGGTGCTGGGACTTAAATGTTAGCACTATTATTAACTATTTACTAGTTACTAATTAATTACTAGTTATTAATTATTAACTAGTTACTGTAATTAAGCTAATGTATCATAAACGTGTCATGAAAATCAAGGGGGATCTAAAAACAAAGAATAGTTTTTCTACATGGTTTATTTGATGAATTTTTCGATATTGTTGGCCGTTTAATCACTATTGCACTTGAATTTTCAACTTCTAAACGTCTTTTTTAATGCTTAGGCCAATACTTTTTCTTTATTTGTATATGGTTCGTGATTACGTGAATGTCAAACTTTAATAACAGGCTAATTATGGTGAAATTGAACCAAATGCTGAGTGATAGTGACCGAAAAAGAAATTCAATTCAAACTGGTGAGTCTACCCCCTTGTGAGGTCATTTTAGTAAAGTGCGGCTACTATTTTTTCCTGGGAACATTGGTTTTTTTTAAATCATTAAATATAGGGAACACGACTATGTATAACTTATATGGTTGTGAGGGAGTCTAACCCACAATGTAGAAGTCTATTGCCATCAGCCAATTAAAGCCTGAAATACCAGCCAATAGTTGAACTATCTAAAACAGAAAAAACAAAACAAATAATGTTTTGAATTAGTAAAATCTTTTTCAATCATAAGAATTTATTCTACAATACATCAAAATCATGATAATTAATTTTTAACTATTATGGTATCACATTTTTAATTTACGAATTTAAATTTTATTTTATCGCTTGGTTACTATAGTTAATAAAAGTGTAAGGTTTTGTTTTACAATTTATTTTATAACAACATGGGTGATCGACGTGTTTATATGTATCAACGAAAAATTGTTAAAAAATGAGGCCTCCACAAGACCTAAAAGGTGATATATTAAACACACGACTCCTGAGGCAGGAGTATTTCAGTGTCAGGCTGTACCAACCTGCGATTTAGCAGGTTAGTAATTTTTTTTTTAGTTGCTCGTTAGATAAGCCCTTCACAAAAAAAACTCAAACGATGGAAACGCAAGAACATTGTAGGTAGAGGAAATTAGTTTTCATCCCAAGAAAACGTTAACCTGGCCGCATTAAAAAAAAAAAATGGTTTTCTAATTAATTCCTTTAATTTTGTTAAAGTTTTTATGGAAACTACACTACAAAATACTTCCTATAAGTTCTGCAACGACATTGTCATTTTTTTTATTTCTTTAATGTTTTTACAATTTTGGTTAGGGATAGGAGTTCTAGTAATGATTGTACTAACATAATTATGGGTAAAAATACGGAACTCACGATATAGTACCTAGTGATTTAATTTTTAAATTAGGAAAGTTTCTATAAAAAAAATTCGTTTAGAAATAAGATAGCTATTATTATTATTAGGCATAATTTACACTTGTTAATTTACTTTTCAGACATAAAAATGAATAAAAGATAATTATTTGTAGCGTGAACCAATAGAAATTTCTCAGATTTATTTCTTTATTAACCAAAGTTAAATGAAAAATATATCTTTTTTTTGGGTACTGTTGGAGTTTTGTTTTAATAAACTATAATTGAAATTTATATTAAGTGTGATTGGCACATACTGGATCACATATTTATAATTTTAAACATTTCGTATTTAATAAAACATGTGGTGAAGAAGGGTGGATTATAACAGTTGTCTTGACAACTGAATAATTATATCTCCTAAGTTAATTTTTAAGGTTTTTCTTTGTTGAGCTTGTATTCATTTATTAGAAAACCATTAATTTGAGAAAGAGATGAGTGTTAAAGTAGAATTTATTGAAGGTGATTACTTAGAACAAGACTTTACTAGATCTGAATCTATCAAAGTGGTTAGGTTTCAAGAAAGTCTTACGAAAAGAAAACGTGGGCGTCCCAGAAAAATAAAAACAGGTAATTTATTTCGAATCTTAAATTAATTTACTAGTGTTACTAGTTATGTAATGTTTTATAATAAAAGAAATTGAAATGTTGCTCACAATACACAAGTAATAATTGTCAAACCTGTGTTCTATTGATTTCGCTAGTGTCCCCATCTATCGCTTTAAAGAAGTAACCGATGTTCGATTTGATAAAGTAGTTGCCTTTCTTTGAGTGTTATCTCTAGTTTTCCTCTCCTTTCAGAGGATTACTCTAATTTGATCGAAGGAAAAAGATGGTTTCGTAAAATGGATGCTTTTTAAATTGCAATGAGTGCTAGAATCTTTTTTTGAAATCGATACGTGGTGGGGGTAAGAGAGCCTAGCAACGGCCCGATGCGGTTTCTATAGACACCAGAAATCGGCGCCCCTACAACTTAGGTAACTTGATAACAATTAACTGCAACTTATGCTGTATTCAGCCCAGCTAAAATTCGTGCGTAATTAAATGTTGTGTCATGATATTAACCAATTTCTATTTCATGAATAAATTTTGGCCTTTGACTAAAAGGAGTGCCAATATGGCGTTTTTAAAATAATTTTTTTTCTTTTACAAATTAATTTTTTCTAGTACCATACATTTAAATGTCTTACCTTAACATTAGATGCATAGCAATATTATTATCTTCATGCTCAAAGGTTGGGTTATGACAAAAGCCATGATTACACACAACTGATAAGAGCTTAAGGAACTAGTTGATAAAATTGAGGTTTTTCCAATTTGTATATTTCTAACTGCTTTCCTTCCTTCTTGTGTTTTTTTTCTGTAGTGTTGAGAAACAGATTTCAATAGCCAACAGTTTCCTTAGATTGCTTTTAGTGTAAAGCAGACTGTACGTTTTTACCGGACAGATGCAATATTTTACTCCCCCTTTTTTTTATTCCTTCACCTGCTGTTATGCTTGGCGTACCATAGATATTACACTGTTTATTAAACCGTGTAGAGCACCTGTCATCAAACACATGTTTCTGTCGGTTAAGTCCCTATAGATTTTTGGTGCGCTGTGTCAGACGGTATTGGCTTAGTTGCTCCTCACCATAGTAACAAGTCACAAACAAGATCACTACTTATTTTCTGGTTAGATTTTCCTTTATAATATAAAATTGCTATTTTGGGTGTTTCCATGTTATATTAAAAGTAATTATCCATTGGTGACAGAACTATTTAAGGTTCATTTTACTGTATCCAGGGTATTGTAAATAGGTACGTATTAATACATTTTTGTTTTATTGATTAGTAATTATGATTCATAGCTGCAATATTGACATTAATATTTTCAATGAATCATTTTAAAAATATGCAAATAGATGTGTAACTCTTTATTTTTTAACTGTAATTTGTTTTTGGCAATTTATAATTCACAATATCTCAAATAATTTATGATTCCTTATCTCATGATTTTTTTTCCACTTCATTCGTACAATTATGTGGTGTTAGAGTATTGTGACATTTATGACATTCTTTTCCAGTTGAACTTCTGAAGAATATTATTATCTTAAAATTAATGAGTTAAATATTTTCAATTTTACAACTAAATTTTAAACTTTTAAATTGCAGTTTTTATGTGAAATAATATAACATTGATAATTATTTTTAATATACATTTTTTTATAAGTTATCATGATGACATGATGTTAATTATGTATTTTATTAGTCATATGTCACCTTTTGACATCCTTCTGGAAGTTGCATTACATCTATAGTAATGGAATACATCTTTTTATTTTTTTATGTTAGGAATATAAGTCTCCTATTATCTAATATTGTAAATGTATTGGTCTTTTCCAAAGACATTTGATCTTAATTTCTTAGAAAACTGATACAAATGTGTTGATAAGTTAAAGTATATAGGCATAAATACTCTTTATATATATTGTATATGCATGTATTAATTTTTTTTTATTGTCTTCTCTTCTATGGTATCCTTCTGGATCAGTGTTACCTATTTAATTATAGGATAAGGAATGCATGTGTGGTTGAAAGATAACAATTTAAATGGTTGGTTATAATGTTAGCAGTAACAGTTTAGACAAATATATAAAAAGTGAGGAGGGAAATGATTGATGATATTTTAAATATACGGTTTTCTTCTTTTTCATTAAAAAAGAGGAAGAAAAAAAAAAGTTTTATACAAATATTGTGTTAGCATGAATATTTCAATTTCTGGCAAACATGTTTTCTATACCATTTTTTTCAAAATGTTTACAACATTTTCCTGTATACTGGTGGTAACTAAACCACCTTCCTGGCCATTACTGGTATTCAGACCATGGTAGGGGATCAGGTTTTCATTTTGTGGGACTGGCACAGATATAAATGTTGACCCCCAGTCCAAATACGAACTAAAGCTTTAACTCACTCTGCTACAATTGGATCATTACCTTCCACTATATTCTTTCCACTTAATACAGAAGCAGCTTTGTACATCGTGGTAACAAATGGATTTTCTTCTGCTTCAGAAGCCTTTGCAGCATTTCCTAGTGCATGTCTTTGTCTGTATTTACCACTGATCCCAGCTGCATGAATTTTTCAAAGTTTTATCTTCTAGCTTGAATGGTTTAACCATTTTGACAGTTATCATAGTCGCCATGACTGATATCATTAATTTGGGAGGGATTCCAAGTTTCTCCATTCCTATATTCAGTTTTTTTCGTGACACATTATCATAGGGTGCCTTAAATTCCATGAAAAGCATAATCCATATTAGAATTAAATTCCTTCATCATCTCTAGAATGTACTTAATAAAAAAAATTGATCGATTGTGGATTTTTCTGGTGTCCCACCAGATACTTCACTGGATATTGCCTCAGCGAGAAGACAGCTTATTATTGTGTTTTTAAGAGGTGTTTTATGGTGTTGGGAATAATATGAGAGTCCTGTAGTTGTGTTACTCTTATTCAAAATTTAACAATCATTATTTGTTGAAAGTATTCTAGCTTCATATTTATAATTACATTATATATATATATATATATGTGTGTGTGTGTGTTTGTTTATGAATGAAATTAAAATTATACAATTATTCCATGCATGCTACTTCATCTATTAGGCCCCACTACACAATAAAACTTGTAATTTAACAAATTCCTATAATATGCTTCAACATGTTGTTGTATACTGCAAAATATAACCTTCACCTGTTGCACAAATATTTTCAGTTTTGAATGATCCACTATAAGCAGTTTCATAATATGTCAAACTATCCCATTAATGATCAATAGAATTGTGTAATCAACAGTTTGATCGTGTATGAAGGCCTTAAAATTTTGGTCATACTACATTTTGGAGAAGGAAGAGCATTCTGTTGATGTTGGAACAAATTATTCTTCTGTTTATCTCTGGATACAAATAAATATACTTAGCTTCTTTTAAATTTTTAAACATTTAAGTTATGCAAAGTAATATTTATTTTTTATGTTTTAGAGTCAGAGTGGGAGATGGCATCACAGGGCGGTGATACAACTGTTACAGTGGTCCCACAAACTCAAATACTTCAGGTATTTTTTTCTTATTGTGTTATTAAAAACAAGTTGCAGTGCTTTTATAGCCTTTCCATAAAGCATTCAAAGCCATTTTTTCAAAAAATAATTTTTATAGTTTTCCGTGTTTAAAAAGTATTTAAACTGGACCAATTTTCTTCAAATCATCATTTTGGATTTAGTACTATTTGAAAATGACCTCCACAACATCAAGCTATGAAATGGTTACTTTACTAACAAGTGGAAGAATGTAAACATGTATCTCATAGATTTTGTTGAAACTTTTTTAACAATATTAGGAGCCAATATTTCTTAGTATCCCTGAAAAAAAGTTGGGAAATTGGCATGTGCAGTACACATTTTATTTTATATTTTTTGTTCTGATGAAGGTAGAAAAATGAGTTCAGTGCCAAATCACCCCTATTGCCAATAACAATAATTAAAAAAACTCCATCAAAATGTTCAAGTATTTGAGGTTGATAAAAATGATTACAATATCGAAAACTTTTAAATATGATTGTGAACATATGATTTTTTTTGGGGGGGGGGAAAGCATTTTTCTTAAGAGCATATGTAGAAATGAGTTCACCAAAAAAATAGTTTATTTTTATTTTTGTTTTGTTTATATTTCATTGATGATAATTGAAAAAAAAAAAATGTTTTCGCTAAAAATTGGTTTTAGATTTCTAGTTTTACATTTTTCTCCTGCTTCACATGTACAGTGCAGGAGCTAAAATTTTACACAAATTTCCACCATAATTTGAGGTTTTCACAAAAAAATTAGATATTTTCTAAGTTCAGTAGAAATATGTTTTTGGGGAGCAGAAAACTAATCTTGGTTTTTATTATTTTTAAACAACGTTTTCACTTTTCAAAAGAAATATTTGCTTGCTTTGTTTGTTTTACAGTTTACTTTTTCAAACATGTACTTAATATATTTCAAATCAAACAGTTTATTTAGAATTATGACTTGATGTGATTTTTTCTATTAATGTGATGAATTTTAGTTATGACTAGATATTTGAATATTAATGCTAAGGAAATTTTTGGATGGAATTCCTTTATAATTAATATAGGCATGAACAGTGGAAAAGTAGAAATAAAAATTAAAAATACTACAAAAACTATTAGTGAGGTGTAGATAGTTGACCGTAGATTAATGATTGGAGAAGTTTGTCGGGGGGTGCGGTCAGCAAAGAACAACATAAATAAACAAAACCATATTT
>NW_027108067.1:66484-102379 GCF_000696795.3 Halyomorpha halys | reverse complement strand
CTCAGGTCGAAACGTCGGCATAAAATAAATAAATATGGTTTTGTTTATTTATGTTGTTCTTTGCTGACCGCACCCCCCGACAAACTTCTCCAAAAACTATTAGTATTTGAAGATTATTAGTTAACTGTATACAATTATTTATAGATAGATGTTCCTGGGTAGCAGTCAAAAAAAGTAAAACAAAAATTATTAATATTACTTATTTAATGTATATAATTTTTTTTTCTTCTGCTTTATATCTTCTTTGATTACCATCTGGACCATCTTCCTAAAAAAAAAAAAAAAAACTTTCTCACAATTTCATGGGCAGACCAATATTAATTGCTTTGCTTAATTATTCAATTTTGTTAGTTTAATATTTGATGTGAAACTAATTACTAAGTTCCCTTAATTTTTGTCATGACAACTTTGTACTCATGGAAACAAGTTTACTGCACAAATCTTTTAATGATTATGTAAATATTTTGTGAAAATATGGATAGGTTCATAGTGCAAAACAGGAGGAAAAAAAAGTGTGAAAATTTATTCTTGTATATTAAATTGTAGAGGAGGATAAAAAAATAAAATAAATGAGTGAAAATGTGAAACTTCATTCATTTCTACCATAAATTAGTCTGAACAATGTTATGTAATATATTATTTTCCATTCTTAGGGTTATTTATATTAAAAAAAAAAGTTGAAATTCTATCAAATACCATTGATTATTAGTCTTATGAATTTAAAGAAAAAATTAGTCTATTATCTTAACTAAGATCTCTTCAACTTAGCATAGCTTTTTGAATTTATGTTAAGTTTAATTCTTAGAATGAGCTTTATTCAGGTAGGAGTCTTATGTATTAGTTGCCTTAGGATCTAATGTACCATCTAAAAAGTCTTCCTGTGACACTAAGCCTTTTATTTTATTAATATTGCTGAGTTCGTATACAATTTTATTCTTTGTAGTAACATTCTATTAAAGTACATTAATAATGTACACACTAACTCAATATGGGAGATGGAATTTTCTGCTCAACATCTATCAATTAGAACTTTGAAATTTAACAGTTATTTGATGCAATTATTTCAACTTAATCTTTCCTCTTACTGACACAATATTCCAAAGATGGATTTGTGCCTCTCTCCCTTCCTCTCTATCCCAAACCTTTCTTCTCCAATCAGTGACTCCAATTTTCCTGCGGTCCTTCTCCTGGTCCTTATGCTTGCTTTTCCTTTTAGGTCCTCTCTTTCTCTTTTCTGAAAAGAATTCTCTTGTGATAATCTTTATCATTAGTTAGTTGTGCAACCTATTATAACGTGTATTGGGTTGTCGTGTTTTTTATACCTAAAATTGTTTCTAACACGATTCAGCAGTATGTTTACACTAATTAAGCCTTCTGATTGCAAATTCTTGTTTTATTAATTTTAGATTAATAAGATAGTCTATCTTAAATATAAGATACTATATAAGACTATCTTATTAATAAAATAAGATATGAGGAGAAGATGGTCGGAGGTTTGGTCAGCAATGATACAAAAATAAGTAAAACTGATTTTATTTGTGCCATTATTAAGACCTTCATCAGAACTGAACACAAAAAGGCTAAATAAAATTTATAATTTAGAGAAAAAAATATGACAAAAAATTTAAGTAGTAGGTGATACTGACAGAAGATAAAATATAATATTTTAGAGGTAAGAATTATATATAACAATTAGTGAAAATATTAGGAATATTGTTGTGTATAATTCATACAATATTTGTTATGTATAATTCTTGGTTCTACAATATTATATTTTACCTTTCAACTACAACATCTACTGTAACTTAAATTTCTTGTTACAATATTTCTTTTCTCAGAATTATGAATGGTTATTCGCCTAATAAATGAAAGTCTGAAATTTGGGTCGAAACGTTGGCAAAAATAAAATAAGTTTTAGTTATTTTTTAATCATTACTGATCGCACCCCGACCATTTTCTCCTCATATTGAATCTGCGGTCAATAAACACCTCATAATAAAATATGAATTTGAAGTCAGAAGGCTGTATTGACCAAAAAGAAAAAGCAAAAAATTACATTAGATACCTTCAAATAACAGACTACTTTATAAAAAAATTAAAAATCAAATAGATCGAATCCTTTCTCCTGCTAACCCACTAAGCAGTAAGAGAAACGTGCTCGTAGATTTCTTGTGTTGGGGTCTAATCTCTTCCAACATGATTTATGTTAATGTTTCTTCTCTGTTTATTCTGTCATACATTCTTAGGATGTGGCTTCATCTATCTTAATTTTTTTTTGTTATGCAATTTACCTCATAAAAGATACAGTTTAAAAAGAACATTTCGGGATACTCTATAGAAATTTTATATTGCTTCATAAGTAGCTCAGTCATCACTACCCACTTTCTTTTAAGCTTGCAAACTGGGCTAGAGATATAAGTGGTCGAGTGACATTTTTCTGAAGATGAGTTTTTATGATATATAGCTTTTTATGAACCAAATCTATGCTTTAAAATTGTTAATACTGTGAAATTATCAATTAGTTAATAATTATATGTAATTTCACAATTTTCTTAATTCTGAAGCATCAATTTGGTTCTTATAAAGATAAAAAAAACTAATTATCACAAAAATATTTCTAGACCACTTATACCTCCAACCCAACAAATATTTTTGTTTTGCCATTTTTTTGTTATGAAAGATTCAAATTAGTTGAATACCAAAATTTTTATTATATCTTGGCACTATCAAATCGAAGTTTACTTGTACTGTAGGCAACTTCTTAAATGACCTGTTCCAAATCATGATTAATTCACGTGTTTTTTGAAAAAAAAAAAAATGTTAGTATTAATTTAAGGAATAATGTTTAAAGGTGAGCCAGCCAGCAGTAAGTGTTCAATTAAGCCCAGAAAATTCTGTTGACTCATCTCATTCAATAACCGTAACAGCTCATCCTTCCATTCAGGTAAATAAATATATTAGTTTTTATTATTTATTGTATAAAATAATACATCACATTTTTGCTTTTGATTCAAATAAATTGTGGCTTTAACATGTGGAAAGAGCTCATTTTTACTAATTTTAATGGAATCAGTATTAACATTAGTTTATGTAAATTAACATAATAGATTTCCTATTGTACGAAAAACAACTTCTGGAGCATAGCGAGTTACTGTCTTGTGTTGCGATATCATAAGAGAAACCTTTAAAGCGCCAGCTGCTGATTGGATGAATAATTTTTACTGGTAACATACAGTCTCTTGAACCTTTGTAAAATCCTCTTTATTAGTTTTTCTGCCTGACCATTCCTCCTGTCTAATTAAAAATTTTCAAAAACCCAAAAACATAATTTCGTCTCATTGTTAGTAACAATTAGGTTTAGAATTCCGTTCCTATAAAACCAAGATTGCTGTTAGGATGTTAGGACTTTTAATACCTTTATACCAAATATATGATTGCTGGTCAAGCTAGAGAACGTAATGAAGATCATGTCCTGGTTGTTGGATCCTTACTCATTCAATCAAGTTGTGTAATTAGTGTAGTGTAGCTGAATTCACAGGATAATGTAGGTAATGTTGTTTCAGCCAGATAAGAAGGCAGGTAGCATCTGTCAAAATATGCTATTTGGAACTGTCGGCATCTGGGAATTAGTTTAAAGAAACAAGGTCGGATAAGGCTCTGATCAGACCAGTGCATGTATCAGAAACAAGGGCCATCTCGCTGTTGGATAATAGTGATTTCCAAGCATTTAAGAGAAAAATCCTAAGACGCGTTTATGGTCAAGTGAAAAATAGATTTATGTGGAGAAAGTGCAGAAACAGAAGTATATTCCATGCTAAAAGTCAGTGTAAATAATCAAAATCAATAGGCTATTGTGGGCAGGATATAGTACAAGAATAGAGTCCTCAGATCCCTAAAAAACTTTTAAGACAAAGAAATATGCGGCACCAAACAAAAGGTCACCCAAAGCTTTGATGGGTGGATGGTGTTGAAAAAGACTCAGGGTTCGGAATTGGAGGACAGATGAAGATGGTAAAGGTAAATGGTGGAAGGCCAGGACCTAGTAATGTTTTTTTTTTTTTTAATACCAATTAAGTGAGTGCGAGAAAACCAAGCATGTTATCTTACTATAACAACGTTAGGTGTTGTCCTCTGAAGCATCTCCATCACTGGCCGTTTAGGGAAAGTGACCAACCACATGGATGAGATGTACCAACAGTTGCAAGAAGTCCTTCCTCACATCAGATAATGCCTCGTTTTCTATCTTCAACCTCCTAACTTTAAATAATTGAGATAGTTAGCCCAGCTTACTAAGGTACTATCAAAGGGATAGAATGAGAAAGCTTTTACCTTCTTCCCCATTGCACTCACCTCATCCTTTTTATGAGGCTCCTCACCCGTTTCATGTCATGAGTTGTTTTTAAAGCATCCTTGTTGCCAATGAAGTATTCAAGACCAGAAATAAATATAACTTTACGAAACATCTTTATTATCTATAGATGATCAAAACATGTTACCTAGACATAGTACAAAGAAAATTTTAAAATAGAATTAATCTAGTTTCAAAATAAAAGTAATCTAACTTCAAAATTAAATTTTATCTGAGAATGACCCTACTATAGTTTATTCATCAGATATTTCCAAATTTTCTTTAAAATAGAAAAAATATTTGTTTTTTATTAAACCTACTTATATTTGAGACAGTGGTTTTGTTTGTCAAATGTGACAATTGCAGTTATTTTTTGTCATAAAGATTTTTAATGATAGTTTGTTGTCTTCAGTAGTACTATGCAGCTTACAAGATTTACTACTAGGGCCAATTTTATTTTTCTATTTGCCTCTTTTTTAAGTATTTTAAATAGTTGGTCATAAAAATACCGTTACTCTTTTTAAACATTATCCTTCAAATTTGGGCCAAATTAAATTCCTGTATGAATAAAAAAATTTCATATCTCAATAGGTTTTTGAAGAAATAAAAACATATTTAAGCACCTGAGAATAATAAATAATTAAGAAAACTTGTTACAGTAAACTACATTCTTGTCTGTAAGTGGGTGGTCATGAGAAACCTTCAATAATTTAACATTTCTAGCATCACTGTAACTTATCTCTTGGAATAACGTATTACTGAGATGGGCAAAAACTAGCTATAGCTAAAACTAATGGCTAAAGTTGTCATGGATACGACCCTCATTCATGAATGAACCATTGATAAATATCGTATCCATGGCAATTTTAGCTATTAGTTTAATTGTTGCCCACTCTGACGTATTGTTTAATCACTTGTGTATCTCTAAATACAATTAAATATTGAAACCATCCATTTAAAAAATATATAAAGCATTTTAAGCGAGTGTAACAGTCATGAATTAAAAAAAAAATAAATAAAAGACAAACAAAAAAACTTACATTTATGCTTAAGATTAGAGTAAAATATACTAAGTCTTGCAGCTTACAGTAGGCAGCTGTAAGTACCGCTAGCACATTCTAGTGGTGAATTATTAAACTAAGTAGTTATTAGGATGTTCATGAGGTCAAACTGAGAGATAAAAAGAAAAACATAGTTTTCATGGTTACTAAGTAATTATTACATATTCAACATAATAAATACATAAGTTTTCTAATAAATACTTTATTAACTGCAGTGTAATCGGATTTAATTGGTTTGAGACAGGGTTTAGAAACCTTTTTAGAAGCTATAAAAAAAATTCTTTTGATATAGACTGTATTAATTTTGATTTATTGGTTTATTTATTTTAATTGGTTTTGAATACAATATGAATACTAATTTTAATGTTTTAGTCCAAATTCAGTTTTGCAGGATTGTGAAAAATTACAGCTATTAGAATATGTATGTTGCACTAGATGTTTTCATTATATCAACATTAATTATTAGGAATTTGTTTTGATAATTTAATGTTTCGTGACCAATTAACTTGTTTAATTTTTAAAAGTTGGATTGATTTTTTTTTTCTACCTTCTCCAGTTCTAATAAAGCCAGTCATTTTAAATTAGAAACAGTATGGAAAGCCTACTAAATATTAATTATAATAAATATTTAAATAAATTGTCCTACTTAAAATTTCTGTCCTACAGTATTATTACCAGGACTAGTAAAACCAACAAAAATGGGGGAAAAAAAATCTTTAATAGACTTAAAATAGCAATAGCACTTTGGATTTCTATTTGCTCAAGAACTGTCTTGAACAATAGGGAATTCAGGTGATCTATCAAGAACTTGTTTTGAAACTGAAAATACTCTTAATACAATTTTTTTTTTTTATGTTTTAGGAAGAAGGTGGTGTTTTGTCTTCTGGGGGTAATTCCGAAGAAGGCATTCAAGGACCAGAATCAAGCCCTGGTCACTATATTACTGTAACAGGTTAGTTACTCAATATATTTATTTAATTTTTAGTTGATTGTTTATCTCCATTTTTTTAAAAATTTTATTGAAAGGTTTTTTTAAATGAAACCTTATTAAAAAAAAATTATTGATTTTCCTATCATTTGTGTAATATGAAAGTTTTTGAGCAAAATAATTATTTATTTTAATATGGAATATATTTGCTAAAACAAAGCTCAAATAGAGCTCGATTCAGTTGATGAATTTTCAACTTGATATATTTCAGAACTAAAAACTTATGTAGATAAAGTATGCAATTTCTTTAAAATTACAGTATAGCCCCTTATTCTCCGGGGTCACGGGAGTTCAAGGATAATTGAAAATCTGGGATAATCGAATTACAACATTTTATTGACTTGATGTGATAGATAAGAAAATTGATTTTTTTAAAAAACTGCAGAAAATCACTTTTATTAATAAATAAACGTTTTATATACATTAAATTATATTATACTAAATACATAAGAATGAATGTATGCATGTTACATATTTATTGAATTTTCATTTAGAGGAACAAAAACTTGAGTTTGTTTTTTATTAAAAATTTCTCTTTTTAATATCAGAAAAAATTACCGTTCCTAGAACATGAATTGAACTAGTAGTTACCGTAAACATTTTATTCATATTATACCAGCTTGCCGTGTTTTTTCTATTCATTATTTTTAAGAACAATACATAATTAACAATTATGTAATCGATAAAAATAATCTTACATATTCATTTTTTTAATAAATATTTTACATATAAAATAAATGGTATAAAAATTTAAAAACACCTCATTAAAAAAAGAAAAAGAATAAAATTAAATTTTGGCCCCTCGGAACCTTGGTTAATAGAGCCCAGGATAATGGTGGTCATACTGTATTAAATTGATAAGAAAAAGGAAAAAATGCAATTAAGTTGGTATTATCAATTTTGTCAAAAGTTTATTTTCTTGAAATAACAGATCAAGTGAAGGAAAATTATTGATATGTGTTGGTAGGTTACTTGAAAGATGATGAGGACAAACAATGGAAGATGAAGTACTATATTATTTATTTATTTAATAGCATTTCATTTTACTTTTATTTTATTTTTAACAATTGATGAAATACTAAAGTTGTTTGATAAGGGATGCAATAAGCTAATAATTTCAGATTAGACTGAACATGAGATATGGGAAGGATTGAAGGGCTGTAATTGACTTACTAAATTATTAATGCTATAAGGGTTGCCACTGGCAACTTTTTAATCACAACAATTATTTTTTTTTATGAGAACCAGCACACAGGCAAATAGTTTGTTGTGGTACCTGAAAAATTTCAACACATTTGATTTTCCTGAAGACTCAATTGTTGCAGGCAAAACAGAATGCACACGTTCTTAGCTGTCTCGGCACTGGAGATTAAAAAGTTGCTCTTGATTTTCCAGTGACAATTTCTGACTATATTTATAGAAGCAGTTAAATTATACCCCACATTATACAACACAAAGAAAAAGATCTTAATTTTTTTAAAATAAAAAAAAAAATTGTCCATCTATAAGCCTTGTGGTTATCAATAGATGGATCTAAAATTTTCTATATTTTTTTCTCTTCCTAGCACAAACATATGCATTATATGTAGACATTAGTCTATACATTAATAAAATCTATTTTGAAACTTGATTTTTTAATCACCGAGGCTAAAAAGTGGCCTGTGTGCAGCTAGTGATAAAACTGTTAAATATTTTAAAAATTCCATTTTATTTCTTGAGAATCAGTTTATTGTAGTATGTTTTATTTAAAATTTCGTGAGTATTTTAGTGGGATGTAAATATATACATAAGTCATGTACTCAAGCTCTACAGGCATAACATATAGAAATTCGTAATCATTATGAGTGCAGATATATTTGTATGCATTCTGTGGTGATGCACAATTCATATTGTTCTATGAACGATTGTTTAGATATTTCCTGCTATTTAAAATTTGTGTTTAGTTTAGATTTTATGATAGTTTCTTCTAGAGTTTTGATTGATTTAAATTATGTCAGTGTTACATTTGGAATGTAGATTTTGTTATTTTTTTAAATTGTTACTTGCTGTTATAATTAAGATGTTATCTTTTGATTAATTTTTTTTTTTCTGAAACATTATTAGGTTAGATACCTCTATGTCAAGTTAGCCGTATCTCTTTATGATTTTAAAGTTTCTGTTGCCTGTTTACTTAATCAAGCTGTATGTTTAGCGTTCATAAAGTAATTTAAGCATGGTTGATGTTTCCACACATCCTTCCAATGTCTAGAAGGCTATAATGTAGGGCTGATGTTTATAGATTTGCTGTAATTTAACACGCTCAATAAATGTTTTTCATGATTAAAATTCATGTTGAATAAATAAATCATGTATATATGAATATAAACATTTAATTAAATATTCTTACTCATACTTCTTGTAAAATATACTTATTTAGTATTTTAAATTAAGTAATATTAAATGTTCTACAAAATTATACTTAATTTTGTTTTTATTCTTATGTGTAATTGTGTTGAAGCTTTTTTTCCTAATAATTTTAAGTTATTTATATTATTCTATTTTTTCTCTTACATTTGCACTCTTTACATGTCTTGCTCCCCTGCACTAATTCACAAAAACTAATGAAACATCCAAACTGAAAAAAAAAATTACAAAAAAAAAAAATCAAAATTAACAAAAAAAAAAGGAGCTCCTAGGTCATACACTTCATTGACAACTGTGAATGCTGGTAAGGATTTAACTTATGTACTGGGTTTTATTTTTTCAATTTATTTAATTTTTTCTCTTGTTCTGATGCAAAGTAAATCTATTTCCTGTGAAGTGTAAGGCTTAATACATTGTATGTAGTTAATAATTATTTTCCTGGCATGTTTTTAAAATATAATAAATAAACTGACTGAATTTCATTTTGTTCATTAATTTTTGTAGAATACTCATTTCAAGTGTTCATATCATTCTATAAATTTACCTTGTCAATTTGTTTTTCAACAATAGTTCTACTTAGTGTTGTATGTGTCAGCATGTATTAATTATTCATAGACCAGTTTTCAAAAAATGAATGACAAATTGAAATAAAAAGTTGATTTAGGCTGCTTTATTCATCCATTGAATGCTAAGGTTCATTAATTCAGTTTTAAAAAAAAATTATTGAAGAATATAAAATATTTGAAGTACTATTACCTGGTAACCATAAGAACTTTAACAATTTTTTGTGGCTTAAGACCGATTAAACCAATCTTCAATATAACCTAAATTTGTCCAAGTAAACCTCCGATAACTTGGCAACCTGTTTCTGGTTTACAGTTTTGTTAGATAGATTACCAAGGTTATCTAAGTGAGATAACTGTCAGTAATGTTAGAAATTGTGGGTCCAATTAAATTTAAAATTGATTCAAAAGCCACTTTTGACTGTCGAAATCACTGAAAAAATTCTTCTAACAACCAATGTAAAAAAATGATTTCGTCGAAGATTGAATACTTTTTATTCTTTATTGCCTGAGGTACCAATTTTTAAAGTCTTTGTCGTCTGTCTAATCATCTATCTCGATCAAATCCATTTGATTTAATTTGGAAAAAAAAAACAGAATACTAATAGAATACACTTATGCTAGATAACAGATTCCAACTGAAATTATGGAAGGTTCCTTGTATGGTTAAATACTTTAACATAGATTTGCTCTATAACTCAGTTTAGCTAGCTATCATTGCCCAGTAAAATTTACTTCCAAATTTGAAGGTTAACCTTTCTGGTACCTCGGATAATTATTGATTTACCTGAGATTTTATAAATCTTAGTTAAAACTGTGATGGTGCAACTGGCCCTTAATATCAAAATTATTCATCCTTACTTTATTGACAATTAAATTACAGCCTGCTTGATAGTTCAGCCAATTCACTTATAGTCCAGGCCTATTGTACTTTTACCCATAAAGTTTAAGTTAAGTTATTACAATTTACCCATTAGTGTTATTTTGGTTATACTGATTACAAATTCCAACTTAGGAACCTCCAATTTTTTTTTTTAAATATAAATAAAAAAACTCAAATCTTTTGTTTGGTTTTTTGTTTTTTCTCCAATTGCAATTGGAAAGAATACATTTTTTTTAACAATATCAAATTGTATTAAATTAAGCCAGAGTAAATTCCTTACATTTTTTTTCTGTCATGAAGATCAGAATGGGATCTTGGTGTAAAGTTTTGGAGAACTTCTAAAAATTTACTCATTTGTGTTTTTTAGGGTGCTAATTACAAAGTTCAACTTAATCTCCTTAAATTGTTTCCGGAAGTGTAAACAGAAGAGAAAATCACCTACAATTTTGACTTGTGATTTTTTTTTCTTTTCTCCAGTTTGGTGATTTTTTTTTAATGAGGGCCTGGAAGAAAATAAAATGCATAGTTTTCCTGCTATGAGAGAAAAGCTGCTGTATAGGATTTTTTTAACCTTTAGTTTAATAAAACTTTTTATATATTTTTGGCAAATATTGGGGGTAATTAAGTTGAAATTCATAATCAGGGTGCAAAAAAACATAAATGAGCAAATTTTCCAAAACTTTCCACTGATATTTTTCTTGTTCCTAATTAATCAACTGGACTATAAGTCTGATGTCAACTTCTTAGTTCTTAAAAAATGATAAAACCCATTTTTTAGTTGTCATTGGGTACAACATGCCTCATTTTAAAATTATTTACTTTTTTAATAAAAAATTAAATAATGAATTCTGTTCTCATGACTAGTAGAATCATATGTGGTGAGTGAGACCCTCAAAAGAAATATCGAGATGTCAACATTTAGTTAATTGGCTTAACCTTTTGCCAGATTGGCCAGCTTATATTTTTTAATTAATAATATTTCCAGTTAATTATTTATTATCTAATGCTCATTTCATTGTTCTTCTGGTCTATATGAATTTTTTTTTAATAATGTTACATTTTTTTGTGTTTGGTGGTGGAAACTAGGGCCGCCGAAAGATATATATTAAGTAACCCCGATGGAAATGGAACCCACAACGTTCTGAACTGAGTGCTCTGGGATGTCCCAACCCACACAGCCATCACGTCCCTTCAAAGCAACTAACTTATTCATTAATAAATTTATTTTTTGTAGGATTTAAATAACGTATATAAGGGTTGTAATCTTGATGGGATCAAATTTATTTGGAAACTGGTTTATTTTTTTTTATATCTTCCTATGTGTTTTGTATTTTGCATGGGCATGAACCAAACATTGATTATTGTTTACAAGTGGTGTAAATATACTAACGCTTATTCTTGATAACATCATTTCAATTTCTTTATTCTTAATTATGTAAGTGTTATTGTAATTTAAAAATATATATTATTTAAAACTTTAAAGGTTTATGATTATTTCGTATATGAACATAAAACTTGTTAAAAGAAAAGTATTCATTGTTGGAATTTTTTATTTTTACTTTCATACTTATTATATAGGAAGCTACAATAAAACTTGAAGTACTACGGGAATGAATCATTCTATCTGCACCTTTTGGATGAGAGAGATAGAAGGCGAAGGGGAGCACCTTTTATAGATAACAAGGCCTATTTCACAGAACATTGATAGACATGTTTCTTATTCACCGAACCTAAGTAGTAGGGCATGTAGGGCAAATCAATTCAACAACATATTTAAATGACTGGATTGATTTTTATGCTTCTGTTTCATATGTTAATTATTGAAAATGCTTTGTGCCTATTTAACCAATATGCCTCTTAGTTGGGTTATGGGTTCTAATTATGCTTATAGTGGTACTACAACATACTAGTGGTACTACACCATTGCCAAGTCAAGGCCTTCCCTATTAGCTTCCTCGAGTTGTCTCGATCTTGAGTTGCTGCCTTCCAGTTGTTGGTCTTAAGACGGTGTCTTGCATCATTTGGCACACCCTTCTCCCTACGAAGCTTAGTATGGTCAACTCTTCTTGTTTCATATTGGCGTTCAGTCAAGGTTTTTTGGGGATTTGAAGTTCGTCCATTCTCATTACATGCCATGGCTGCCTGACTCTTCCCAGATGTACATTCAAGACTATATCCACATTTGTAAGTGACTTTAATTCATTTTGGTCCTTCTGCAATCAGACCAAAGATACTACAGAGATTTTTCGGTCATGAGCTAACAAAGTCTGCTTGTATTTCTTAGTCGTGGTACATATTTCAAAACCATAAGTTAGTACAGGGCAGCCTAATCTATTATATAGGACTTTGGAACTTCTGGATTTGGACATTACTCCTAAAATGCATCTGAAGTTCACAGAAACATCTGTTGGAAATAGCGATTCTTCTTTTAATTTCTGCCATCAGGTCTGCATACACATCCACTTGACATCCCAAGTTCCTGAACCATTTTGCCTTCCATTACTTCCTGTCCCATTACCATATTTTTGGTTTTATTTTCATTAATATTTAGTCTTAGTCCTCTTGTTGGACGCTTAGGTGCAAGAAAATCATCTGCGAAAATTCTCCCTAGGATCTTCCAACTAAGTTCAGATTGTCCGCATATGTGAGGATCTGTATTGTCTCATTAAATACAGTACGAGATGTGTCAACAGCTTATATTCTTGCATCTAGAAATAAGTTTAGGAGATTGGTTATGCATCTCTGTTTAACTGACCTAACAATATCCTGGGGTTCTATTCTGTAGTTCGGCTCAGTTGATTTAGGTGTTTAATTAACCTTTGTTGTTAATTAGATTTATTTCAATATGCCTCGAATATTTATAGATTTATTTCCTCTCTAGTTTTATACATTTTTCTCTCTTCCTTATCAGAATCGTTTTCATATTGAGGATTTCGTGACATGATATTCAAAAAATCAATGCTTTTAATGAGAAAATCCCAATATTTATAATGAAATAATATTTTTCATGTAAGTTTCAAGGTCAGTTTAATGTTTTTAATGGTCAGTTTGTTGAATTAGTCGATCTGTTCCACATAAAAATGGACCAAGAACCCCACAGTTAAGAATTGATTGCCCATAATATGGACAGTAGGCTTGTCTACCTCGTAGTCGTTGGAAGCTGTTGTAGAAGGCTGAAAGAGGATTGGATAAGGTTGTTTTGTCGTTTTAATAAGTTTAAAAATTGATGAACAACATTATTAGTTAGAAGTACAGGCTTAGCAATGCTGTCCTTCATATCTGTCATGTCAGCATTCAAATGCTGCTCAAAAAAGCTATGGAAACTGCTGTTGGGGTGAGTTTAGTGCAGTGAACCTTGAGAAGGCTAAGGAGGTTGTAGCACTGAAGGGAAATTGTGAGTTCTGATGGACATAGGTATCAGGAATTTTGACAATTCTAAATTGCCGCCTTTTGCACATAGCCTCTACAAGATTATGGATTTTCTAGTATGAAGCACTTTCATGATGTTTTAATATAGAACTCCTCCTCGATGCAATCGTCTCTCTGATAGCGACTTCTAACTTGTCCAGGAATTAATTTTTTTATTTTATCCTGAAAATTCAAGGCTTAAGTTATTTCCAGAAAAAAATTAAGTAATAATTCTGTCAATCTTTCTAGAAAAATGAAATTTTTCCTGAGATAACTGACTAACTCCTCATTAGTTGATATATTCACTTTAACCATTTTGATCTCGTCCCTCATTAATATGTTTTTTCTCCGAGCTGTCTTTTCAATGTTTTGTGAAGATTGGAAGAGCAGTCTTCTAGTAATGATGTAATTCTTCAGTAAAGTTTTTTCTCTATTTTTGTATAAATCTTTATGTTATTATGATTTGTTTTCCAGTGTATATATTTTCTATTATGAGTGATGATTCCTTAAAACTAACATTTTATCGCCAGTTATTAATTTTTTACATGTTAAATTATTTTTTTTTTCAGCTTCTGAAGGTGGAGGTGAAGATGTCACACATTCTTATGTTCAATATATAGAAAGCACTGGTGAACAGACAATATACACTACTTCAAATGGCCAAATGTAACTATTCTGTTTTTTATTTATGATTTGTTTCAATCAAATGAATAATGTTATGGTTTTATTTTGTCTAGGATTTAAGACTTTTTTTCTTTTTATGCACTATTATTTACTATTTTTTTGTTTTTTACTGAAACTGTACACTGTGTCCATTTTCTTGTATCATTCTCAATAAAGCGAATGAACCTTTGTCATCGACAAAGAAAGAAAATAAATCATCTCAGCCATCATACCATCATGGAATCATAATGTGTCTAAAACAATAATTCAAATAATTTTTTTTTTGTTCGAAATGTAAAATGTTTCAGACATGTACATGGATGTGAATCTTCAAAAATCATTATAGAAATAATAAAATGTTCTAAATATCTGTGCCCAATAAATAACTCTTTAAAAGTCTTTATCCCAATATAAACTTTACCTGTATCAACAATAGATAAGTGTACTTAATAAGAAGAGTATTTGATAACAAGAAAAATAGATAGTCATTATTAATGAATGCTTAATGATGCTACAAGAATCATGGATTGCAAAATGACCAGGGAAAAATCAGGAAATTTCTTCTAGCTACTTTGCTGGACACTTAGAATAACAACTTTAATTAAAAAAACTTTCACAAAATTTTTTAGACAACACTGTATTCACACATCTGTTTTTAATTTTCTATTCCATAATAAAACATATTGCTACTTCAGTACATATTGAATCAATTGTCAAACCTTCATTTTATATTTGAACTGAAAAATATTTCTTGCTGTTTTTAGGTATCCTGTGTATACTGTTGGAGAATCAGGGGCTATGTACACTCCAAGTTCTGGCCAATATTATAGTCCAGGCAATACTACTCCGGTCACTTATACTCAGGTAAATAAAATTCTAATGTTTCATCATCGTATGCTTAGGTATGCTAAATATTTTTGAATTGAAATGCTTTTGAATATATTCATAATGGTTATTTGTCGTATATAATTTTTCTCTGTAGAAATACCACTCATTTAACTATGTTAGAATCTGAAAATGAATAAAAAGTAGTTTAATCTAAAAGCATCATAATTTTCTTGAAAAATAAACAATTCATATGCTTAAGAGTTTTATGTTAAAAATATTTTTAGAATAATAAATTATTACTATCAAATATCATGATTTTAAAAAACACTTACAGTTAACAATGATATATTCATTGCGGTATTGAATGTTAAATTATTTACTCAATTTATTATTAGTCTACTGTATAATCAGACGACACTTGATAATTTGAAACTCAAGAGGCCTGAGAAAAAGCTCCGATTATTAAATGATTATTCCGAAGAAAATTACCGAGAATTGAAAATAATTAGAGTTTAAGTAATCTAGAATTTGGGAGGACATATAAAATAAAAGGAAGTTTGATTGAAAGTGACATGTTTTAAAATCTATAAAATAAAAAACAGACATCAATTTCACAGGTTCAAAACTCAAAAAAAAAAAAAATTAACTGAGTAGTATAATTATTTCCTTCAGTATGTAAACAAACGACAGGTGAATGTGTGTTGAAAGGTGAGAGACTTCAAATTACATAGGATGGAAGAACCCTGATTTCATTATACAATGTTGGTTAGGAAGATACACAACTTTTAATTACCAAGGAGACCAAAACACATTGATTTTCTTCAATTTATCGAGCTTTTTTCTAGGGATCGGATTAGAAACTTAAAATTATCTGGATTTTCTTTTGGAAGTTGATAATATTACTTTTTTTTTAAATTGTTGAAGTGAAAAAAAAACTTCCAACCTAATCTTAATCGTATTTAAACTATTCTATATTTTGCCTGTACAACATTTTGTGACATTATCCCATAAGGTCCATCATGTTCCATTGCATCCATTTATTTGTCATTTTTTCAATTTCCATTTTTGAAATCATGATCCATTCACATATGGTTTAAAATGTTTTATAACTACATTTTTTAAGTTGCATATAATTAAATTGAAGTTAAATAATGTAGTTATAAAACAATTTTAAACTATATGTGTATAGATGACATCATTTTAAAAATGGAAATTGAAAAAATGATAAATATGAGGATGTAATAGTGCATGAGTATAGGATAATGTTCCGAAACGTTGTACAAGCAAAATACAGAATAGTTTAAATTCTATTTGGAAGTTTTTCACCTCAACAATTTTAAAATTATCAGGAGTTGAATGTACTTGAATATATATATATATATATTCAGAGGACATTACAAAAAACCATTGCTTTATCGAAAATAAGAATATAACCAGTTGACCAGTTGTCAATGCCATATTTAATAATTAAATTGTGAATGTTTTATAAATAGTATTTATTTAGTATTAGTAGTTAATTTAATTACTTTTATTTTATTTAGAATTTTTGTTTATTAGAAAAAACATATGTATTTTATACTTTGTATTATAATTAAGTGTAAAAGAAATAGTTGCTAAGGGTTGTTAAACCGTTGCTAAGGTATCACCTAGCAACAGGCCAACGATCTTCATTTTTAAATCAGTTGATGCTAATTTGTGGCCATTATAGTTTCTAACCAGCCCTGTCTACGTTCAAAATGTATTAGTTTAGACATTTTGAATGTTTTAATCAACATTACAGTCTGGAACCAAGTCTTTTCTGCGTTTTTGACCTTTGACTTGAATTTGAGTTGCTAATTAGTGGCCATCATAGTTTCTAACCAGCCCAGTCTCCATTCAGTATGTTTTAATTTGGATATTTTGAGTGTTAATCGACATTACAATCAGAAACCAGACCTTTCTGTTTTTTTGGCCTTAGACTTGAAAAGGTAATTGCTGCTAATTAGTGGTCTGGTGTATTTCATTACCCTTACGCGTACATTGTGTGTAGTTTGTCAGATGTTGTCACCAGACCCTGTCTGCGTAAATTGTTATTAGGGAGTCAGTGTAGACGTGGCCCACCAACATTTGAACAGTTAGGCTTGGAAACATCTTCTCTGACCTTTCAGAGTGCTTAATATTTTCTTTTGGATCTATCTCGTCTTTGACCCATCGGTGTCGACCCAGCAATATTTATTTTATGTTTATTAATTTTGTTTATTATTTCATTTCATTTTATTTTATCTTGAAAGACACTTTTATTTTTATTTATGTTCTTTATTTTGTTTGTGAAGGTTTTATTTTGTTTTTATTAATTTACCTTATGTTTTCGATTGTTAGCTTAGTCAAATAAATGTTCATATTCTGAACCAGCTTGTTCTTTCAATTTGAGGTGGCTTTAACAGCAGTTTTCATCATCTGATGTCACCAGATCTTTTAAACAATATCTTTGTTTTCTTTTTTGTAATGAGCTGGGCTGCTAAACACTTTGTTACTGTTAACATGGTATTTCAGCCCTGATGTAATGAAGCAGTTAACTCAAGGGTTACCAAAATAAGTTTGGGAAGTTAAATTTAATTCTTTCAACTAACCTGTGATTTAATGTGTAAAATAATTAAATTTAATTAGATTGCAAGAAAAATTGTTAGTCATTCTTATGAAATTAATAATAATTATTTATTATGTTTGCTTAATTTTTACCTACTTAATGTAGTTCTGTGAAATCAAGTATTGCACTCGTGACTAAACACTTCCAAGTGATTTATCAATCTGTATTTCATGTTAAGTTAACCATTTTAACCAATAATTAATTAACAATGACAAATTACTGATTTTTAAATTAATAATCCTGTTTTGGCCTTGTCCATCAGTTTGTCTGTTTTGATCCTACCATAGGGAAAGGATTTGAATAACTTTCTTCTATGATCAGCCTAATCATAGTGGATATCCCTTAAATTGCTTATCTTCTGTCTCTCAAATCATGGTAAACTTTCTTATATAGAGTATTTTCATTTTTAGTCTGAGTGTTTGGCACTAATATATAAATTTTAAAATATGGTATCAACTATTCTTTCCATTGTTTTTGAGTTATCGATAATTTTTTCATCTAGATTAGATTTTAAATTTATTTATATAAACTAAATTTGCAAATAAATATTTTTTGTTTTGCTTCCATGGTTGTTTTGACAATAGTGAGTTCCTAAAGTATTTATGCAGGTTCCCATGGAAACATGGATTAGTTTGAATAATTGTAAAACTGAAACATCCCATCCCATATGCTCATTTGAAATATATTTAACCTTGGACCAAGATAGCTTAATGTTAATGAAGATACATAGATTTAGTTAAGACAGAAGATATTTATTTTGCATTCACTTGCCTACGTATGGGAATCTAATAAAGAAAAAGAAAATAACCTGAATAAATTTAAAAATTATAAATTATAACCGATATTCATCATTATTGTAATCTAATATAAATTAAAGTATTGACAAGAAAAAAAAATCAATATAATAATAACATATAATTTGAGAATTATGAGAAACATGAAGATTCAAAGTAGATATTTGTTTACACTTTTCTTAGTGATGTAGTTATATTTTCCATTGCTATCTCATTATGGAGAAGAGTTTATAACCAATGCATGCATAAATCTCAAAGTAAGTTGGAATAAAAAGAAAAAGAAAGAAAGAAAAAAAATGAATTGATGCATTAGGTGGCTAACAGCCTTAGTGGAGGAACTACTGGCCAGCTGATAGGAAACACCGCCTACCTGATCCAGCAAGGAGTTGAGACTGAGAGTATGATTGCTAGAGCCAGCCCACAGGCTGTATCAGCTGTGAGTATACACATTTTAATTATCAGTCCATTACAATGGATTAAAATTTTATTTATTACTTCTTGAGAGAAAAATAGAAGAGTAGGAGTTGATTTCAGCTCGGAAAAACTTAGAATATAGGTTTCTACTGACATAACAGGATCTTCCCATTTTACCTTGATCTAACTCAAGTTTTTCTTAATTTATCATTATATGGTTTTATTTTTTAAAAGTTAACAATAAATGTATGCTTGATGTATGTTTTTATTTATTTTAGAATGATTTTCCTCATGAAAATTGTATTTGTGTTTATGATTTCAAAACTAATGCTTTTAGTGGGTTCCAATTTGGTGTTATGGCTTATAATTACTTGATACTTAAAAAAAAAACAGAGATTTGATTTAATATTGATTAATGAAATGACATAATCATTTATTATTTAGTGAATTTTTCTGTTACCTTCTTTTCATTTCATTGTCATTTCTACCTACTTTTCATTTTTCAATTATTGAAGTTTCTTATTTCTCAAATATCACCTTTTCTTCAGTTTCTGGTGTAATAATATCTTATCATCTTGATATTTTATTTAGGTGTTTATCTAATATTTTCATATAGAAAATTTATCTTTTTCTGCTAAAAATTAGCAGTATCAAAATGTAGTTATTTTTGCATATTGAATGATTCTTAAATTTATGCTTATGTATGCTTTCTATTAACTTTTAAAATATTAGAATTATTTTAATATTTCACTTAAGTATTTCATTAATTATTATATAATTTTTATTGTTCTGAATATTTTTGCTATTTATAAATATTTAATTGTATTATTTCTGGATAGGAATCTTTACATTTTGAAATTATTAAGAGTTAATGGTAATTGGAAAAGTTTAGTTATGGGTTATGCAATACCTGATTCAGTCATTTAAAATATTACTATGGTTCTAAGCGAAGGCATTATACTACCTTTTTCAGTTTCCCTGCTCTATACAGAATTGTTTTTTATAATTTTACAAAACTAGAAACTACCAATATAATTAAGTCAATGGAGATAGCGTTACGTTATTTATTAGCATACTTATGTCACAGCTGGAGTTATTAAAAACTGATTCTGGTTTGAATAGGCCGCAGTTATCTTCTACTGAGATCTCTTATATCTAGTTGAAAATGTTCTTCATTTAACGAGTACTGTTTCCAAACTTCCTTTACCGTATTTCGTGTATCATTTACTGGTAATTGCTGTTCATTCAAGTTGTTTTCTGCAAGTTGTTGGCAAAATGGTTTCTCGTATATCATGAGCTTAAAGCATATGCTTCTTTTGAGTTGGTAGTATACTTATCAGTTGGTTGAAGAAAGTAAGATTGATGTTGATTTGTTCATTTATTTTTTTTTGTGATGAAAAATTTTATTCTAATTTAACATACACACTATTTATGACTTTAATAATTCAAATTAATTAAGCTAGAAAATTGAATATGTAATCTTATATGACATAGTTTAACTAAATTATAGATATGTAATATAATCTCTTGGCATAAGGAATAAATGAGTCTTTTGTAAAGCATTATTATACTAGTTATTAAAATAAATTCCTCAATAATATTATGTTGAATAGATTAAATTTGATAACTTTTGGGTACATTCCATGTAAGCTTTCTTTTGTGAACTTGTTATAATATAGTTTAATTAGGAGATGGTTCGGGTTGCTTTTAAGAATTAGTTGAAAATATTTCTTAATTGTTTTTATTTACCACAACCTGGACCATCTCCTTCTTATTGACATAGAGTCAACCGCCTATACATAATATGGTTTTATACTTCCATATTTCATTGAGAATTTCTCATTATTAATTGAGATCTAAATCTATATCGCCATAATTTATAGAAAGTATTGTCTAGCTTTGTGGTTGTTAATTTTAATAATCTCCTCAGGAGGTTTTACCTCTATCTCTGGTGGCACTTATTGAATCACCTATTAACAATTATGAGCTTCTTAAAATTTCTTTGCTTGTCAGTTTTAAGTTAGCCATGTTTTCATCTTGTCAAGAGTCATAGATGTAACAAGTCTTTTTATGTTTTTTTTTCAATAACCATCAAGATTTGGCACGGAATCTTGATGCTATATGGTCAAAATTCAGATAAAATTTTAATTAGTAAATGATTAATGTGTTAAATTTAAATTGTAAAACAAAAAGGATATAATTTACATGAATAAGTAGAAAAGAAAAAGAAAGAATATGTTAAGTAAAAAAAAATTCTAAGTTTCACTTTACTAAATTCTGCTTTTTGTAAAATGAATTTTGAGCTTTTATAAAAAAACATTATAATCTTCATAATCTTTTGGTTGCCTATTCTTTTTAGAAATATACCTTCTTCTTCATGTGTTATTCGTAGTACTCTTTATTTTTTGCACCTGAATATGATGTGGTGTGGATCTTCTAGACCTTTGTGTAATTTACAATTTTTATCTATTTTGATTTTATGTGGTTGATGTATTTTTGTTTACATCCTTGATCCGTAGTCTTACCATTGTTACTCTATCTTTTGGCTGAGTTCCAGGTTCAGGCAAAGCCAAAGGTAGAAGCATTAAAGCTGGCTGGACTTGACAATATTCTCGTTCTTTTGTTTGAGATTCCTTGTCATAAAGATCCTGCAATTTCCTAATGGCTTATTCAGGAATTTTAAGAGATCGAGCATCGGGATTTCACTTTTCTTACACCTTTTTCTGAAATTTCCTACTATTCTTTTCTTGAAATGTTCTTTTGTATGCTCTTTAGTACTTGAATTTTTCACTACTTGTTTTCCTGTTAAGAATATTTTTTTCTCGGTGTTGGATTCTTCTGAATTAGAGGCTTTTGTAAGATATTTTTGCTTATAGAGTTAGATACTTTTCATCAAACTAATTTTTTCGTCAACTATCTCTTGTATGTCTAAGCATATCGGTAACAACCTGCATCTTTGAATGACTTACTTTATTTTGCTCTCTATTTGCTATTAATAAGTGTATTGTTATGAGTCACTAAATAAATTTTAATTGGATTACTTCCTTCAATTTGACAGTATCAGCTTCCTTGGTTATATTTTGGCATATTTATCCTATCCTCAAAAATTCTTTCTGTTATTTAAATAAACTTGAAATCAAGAAGGAAGGGAAGTCTTGTGGTCTATTTGGGTTACTTGTCCACTTTTTTAGTTGTATTTTTTAAAGAGGGAAGTAACCATTCTTTCCTTAATTGTGTTGAGTATTCATCTTGGATAAGGAACTATTGATTTTTAATAGAATAAGGTAGAATTTATCTTTTCTAAGATTTGATTCCATTGTTGGTGCTGTTACATTTTCTGTAGCTATTGTTTAATTGAAATATGGTTATACTGTTTGTAAGGTTTTATCTTAATGTGAGGTTTTACTATGAAAACTTTGCTGTTTATTTTGTTGAACCAGGTATGTTTACTCAAGAGAATGTTATTTCATTAAAAAAATTAATGTTTTTATCCATTATTGTCATTTGTATCTTAGGTTTTTCTTAACTAAATTATTTATTTTAATTTTGAAATAGAGGTTTAGATTTATGTTTTAATTAATCCAAGTTTATAGTTTTGTTTATTAATCAATGTTTGTTCTTTTGCTTAATTAATTTTAATCATTAATGGCTTTTTAACCTGGGTGACTTTTTGTTGTTTCACTAACATCATAATGCATGTTTATTACTAACTGACGCTATCCCAGGATGTGGCTTACCTTGTAAATGCCAGCGGTGGAGGATCTCAAATTTCTGATTCCACACCAGATTCCTCAACTACTGCTTCAAATGCTCCCAACATTGTTCATGCTACTCGTGTTTCTCCTACTACCGTAAGTACTTGATTTTGGAATTATGTTTTAATTTGTAAGAAATGATTTTACTCTTATACAATTTTTTCAAAATTTCCTTTTAGTTTTTTAGTCGACTATTTGAATGAATAGAAAAGAAAAAAAAATTTCAAAGTAATTAAAATGTATTATTTTTTTTAAATTATTGTTTCTCCCGCTCTCTCACCTACTCATCATTGTTACCAATTCTATTATTTATTTTGATGCCTTCATTCTAAAATAAGCTATTTTGATATCAGTTTTCGATTTGAGAAATTATATTCACCATTCTTTATGATCTTCAAGGTTTTATTAAAGTAAATGTCTAGCAGGGAAGTATTTAAGTAATTTTTGTTTGCTACGTACTCCTGTTTTATTAAATAGGTAGTTCAATACAATTTTTGTTGTAAAAATAAAAAAAATGAGTACTTAAAAAAAATTGTAGATAAAAATAATGACATTAGTAATAACACATGGTATATAATAATATACTACTCTTAAAATTAATGTGATTTGAGGAAACGGATTCCATGACTAAGTGAACATAATGAATCGCCTGAGAATGGAGTGACCTGGTCTTGCGCACTTCTACTCCATACAGCTCAAGAAATTTTTATTTTCCTCAATAAAATTGTCAATTGTATTTTTATTTTCTCCCAATTGTTTTCTAAATTTATAAAAGACCCTTTTTTTTTTCTACCAAGGAGTATGACAATATGAATCCAAAAGAAATATGAATGAAAATGATGCAATTAGTTAATTTTAATATTAATAAATAATGGTGCTTTGGTTCATCTGTTATTAATTGTTTGGTAGTTAAAAACTTTTGCTTCTTTAAATTTCCAAACTTAAAAAATACAGGCATGCTCTTTGTTTTCATTCATTCTATTGACCTGCTAATGTTTTATCTTCTGTCTCTTGTAGGGTTGATTAAGTTTTCATTTTCATTTTGATTTTGATTTGGAATTTGATGGGAATGTTTATTTCTTTAGGTACAATGGCTTCTAGAAAACTATGAAACGGCTGAAGGTGTGTCACTTCCACGCTCTACACTCTACAATCATTACTTAAGGCACTGTTATGAAAACAAACTTGATCCAGTTAATGCTGCATCATTTGGGAAACTCATTCGCTCAGTTTTCTTAGGTCTTAGAACCCGACGCCTTGGTACAAGGTAAATATAAACTTTTAAAAGGAATATGTGCTATAAATTATTGAACAGTCTTTAGTTGTTAGGTAACTTTTTTCTGAATTAAAAAAATTTCATTTCTTTTAAGGCATCTGATTCAATACAATTGGTTTACGAAAAATGAAAGGAGATGGTATAGCTGTAAGCCTCTAAGTCATTGTCATTTATTATATTGAAATATTTTAACTTTTAAAAGTAATCATGCTTGTATTTATTTATACGTGTATTACAAATACCGTAAAAATTTGTAAGGAGTGTAATGAAAGTTAATTACTACTAGCATAAAAAGTCTTGTCTTTCATGCATGTTCTGTGAAACTCAAAGAATATCAATATATTCTTGATTTTCTCAAGATTCTCAGCTTTATGGTACAGGGTAAGATGATGTGGAATGGTATTCAAATTATAATACCTTAAAAAATATAACATTGTAAAGTATACTAGCTATGAAAAATTAAGAAAGGGAATTAGATTTACATTGGACATATCACTTTGTTTGAATAGTGGCACATATGTTGTAATCTTTATTTTAGCTGTTCAAATATTTTATAAATTATCCAATTGAATCTTATTTAAGTAGTATATTATTTAAATTCAGTTATATCCTAATATTTATATTTTTTTTTATTTAGAGGGAATTCAAAGTACCACTATTATGGTATTCGGTTAAAAGCTAGCAGCTCATTGTTATGCCAGTCTCAAGATTCGGGTGGCGAGGAAGGAAGCTCAAGAGGTGGCAAGAGGTTTAGAGTTTCCCAAACTAAATTGGAAGAGCCCGTTCAAGCTACTCCTTTACAGGTAATACATTACTGTATTAAGGTACCGTTCTATATATTTATTATTATTAAGGTTTATTATTAAGGTTTTTATTAATTTTCATTGTTTTTTTAATTAGGAGTACCTTGGTGATAGTTCTCAAGCCATACCTGAACTACCAGAAGTAGAAATTCCACCAGGTCTCCCATTACCACACATGTGCTCGCTTGAGGACATTGATACTTTTAGGTCAATTTATAGAGAGCATTGTGAGGTGAATAATTACTTATTTATTATTATTTTTTTTTATTACATTAAAATTCAAAATTATTAACTTTTGAATAACTGCCAATTATGTTCATAGGCTTTCTTAGATGCAATTGTGAATCTTGAATTTGCCACTATTGAAACACTTTGGCGAGAGTTCTGGAGATCTCAAGAAAATACCAATGGAGATGAATGTGAAGAAGAAAAATATCTTTCAAAGTAAATTTAATATGTTTTGCCCTTCTTATTGTTAATATTATAACTTCTTATGTTCCAAATCCCTATACTTAAGTCTATTCTATAATTTTCAACTTGCGCTATGAATCATCTGAAGCAGTCCCCACTCGAAGACCTGAATGGGGAACTAGTTTACCTCCAGATGCTCAATTTAGTTCAGTAGGTGGTATTTTGATGGAACTTGGATGAACTTGTGGTATTTTGTGAACTTAAAATATGAGAGTAGAGCATTCAATCCGATGTCACACCTTCCTGCAAGCTTGGGGTGAGGGAGAAAAGAAGAGGTTGCTCTCCGTGCTGGTCAGTGAGTCCATTTACTTAGGTGAAAGGCACTTTCAAGGAATGTCCACAGACCATCCTCACATCCACCACAAGCAATGCGGGTGATAAAATCTGTGCAAGGTTCTAATATAGTGATAGAAATAAGGTATACAAATATCAAATATTTTAGCTAACCCAGTAGACATTTTTATAATTTTAAGAAACACTGTTGGATTTTACATGTCCAAATTTTATTGGACTTTTTATTTAAATGAAAATAATCAGAAGTTTTTATTCATATAAGTTAAGGGTCAAGGTTCCCACTTTTTAATGCCCTCCTTAGCAGTATTACCTAAAGAAGCATAAAAGACGTTATCTCAGTATGCCTGTCTGGAGTTAACGGGACTGCAGCATGCAAGCCATTTATATTTTATCCATGCTTTTCCCTCACGCATTATTGAGAACTCTGCAGTATAGAATCAAGGGCTCCCCATTGTAAAATATGTTCCACCCTGATGTACAAACACTTGGCACTATTTTGAATATAGGAAATAGTTATAAATATTGATAACTTGTTCTTAGTTCCAGATAATCAAGGCATGCAGTGCAGTAGGAGTTTCTAAAATACACCTTTTGATTAAAAAGATCTGGAAAATCCAAAAAATCCCAGAGTAATGGAGGGAATATAATTCTTTAATTCAAATTCACAAAAAAAAAGAGACCCAGGACGGATTGTAAGAACTAACAAGGAATCTCACTCCTTCCTGTTTGTTATAGGATAGGATATTTACATTAATCTTAACTAGTTGAATCACAGAATATGTTGAGAAAATTATCGCATACTGTCAATGTGGTTTTAGGTGAAGTCGTTTAGTAAATCTTGTGTGGTTATGTAAGACCCAAACGTTTAGCAAAGTGCAAAAATGTAATCATTATTCCAAGAAGTTTTAGGTTTGGTTGGGTTTAAAACAAGGTGTTACTCTGTCATCTATATTATTTAATCTAGCTCTAGAATATGTTATTAGAAATATGATGCATACCAAAGAGGTTTCAACTTTAGGTGGTAAAATACCAGTGCTTGGTATTACTAGGTGAGGATGAGGAAACTATAAAACTAAATACAACTATGTCCATAAAATCTAATAAGAAACTAGGTCTTGAAGTAAATACTGATAAAATAAAATATATGGTTAGCAAAAGAAACACCAACAATTGCGGTGATATAGGTATTGGAGAAAATACATCTGAGCAGATAGAGAGGTTTAACTAGTTAGGGTATTTGGTAAGTATTATTGCTCTTGATATATTTCATTCATGGTACATTTCATCTCTCAAAATGTTTTTTATTACTTATCAATTTGATTGTTCTGTAAGTTATGAATTTTATTCTTAGTATGGTGATACTTTCTTCATATGAATTTTAATTGTTCCGTTTATTTTTAGATTAGAAATATTTATAATTTCTATTTATTTCAGAACCAAGCTTTTTATGATCTCCAAATTGAGACCTGTTCAGGAATTTGTTAAGCGGGTTGATTTTCTTTTCTACCAAAACTTAGTTCAAGTTCTTATTCCAGATGTTCTTAGGCCTATACCAAGTATGTGATTATTTAGTATTTTTTCATTATAATAAATTAATATAATATTATCAATTTTAAAACTTTGAACTAATCAATAATTTTAAACAGTTAGTATTATACTAGAATAAGAAAGGAATGGACATATATTATATAAAAATGGTTATCTTTGTTGACTTGTATAGTTATTGTTATTATTACTTGTATAATTATTACATGTTAAAAAAGTAATTATTCCACGAATTAATATTTGATAGCAATATTTGTTGGGATAAACAGAAGTGTTTCAATTTTTTATAATTTTTTGATCCAGATTAGAAGTGTTTCGCTTACTTCTACCCCTTTTAATATTCTTAACTTCAATTTTAATTTAAAAATTCTCTCTTAATACAGTTAAAAAAGTTATTAGTTAATTGTATTTTAATGTACTTATCACTTGTAAAATGATCCAAAAAGGAGTGATGGAAATAATAATAAAAAATATTATGATATTAATGACAGTTACTACACTTAAGATTAATAGAAAACAAGGAAAATTTTAAACTTATATTCTAAATTTTTAATACAAATTTTTTTTTACATATGTCCATCATATAATTTAAAAACAATGAATTGGATAATGAGCAAACTGCCTGAAACTTTGTTCAGATGTTGAAATAAAGCAAAGTAATCATAAAAGGGTGATTTCTTTCAGAAAAAAAAAAAAAATAACTAACTCAAATTTTACAGAAACAATATGAAATATATGTGTGTGCGTATATTAGCTTATTAAGTAATTTATTACATTACAAATTTAATCCAGAGATTAATGGTTGAGATAGTATTTAGAATCATTTGGAGCATAAACATTACTTCATGGTATTCCTTTATGAATATTAAAAATTTATTTATTGGTCTCAATAAAAAATTGTTAGCAAAATAGCTAATATTAACTTTATTTTTAGGCTCCCTTACTCAGGCAATAAGGAACTTTGCCAAAGGCCTTGAATCATGGTTATCTTCTGCGATGGTTGGATGCCCCCCTGACATGGTTGATATTAAAGTATGATTAATTGATTTGTTAATAACAATTAGACTTAGAAAAAATCCTTTGAAAGATCAATACTAATATAAGACAATATCCTGATAGTAAAGATCTAAAGATACTAGTTGCTAACTTGAGATGAGCAGAGAAATACCTACCTTGAATAATTTTGCTGACTTGTATTGTATTGTGTACTAATAACTGTAAACTTAATTTAGAACTAGAAATTGTTTAATAGCATTTTTATATTGATGAATGGCTATTACTGCCGAGTTATAAAAAGATCTGAATGACATTTTACCATTTTGCTAAGGAATTTTAAACATTGATCCTATTCACTTCAGAAATTTCATTATCGATAAGATATTTGTCAATTACCTAAAAAAACCAGTAGTGTTCAATTTTTATTTAATTCTTAGTATTGAATTTCACTATCACAATCAGTCATGTTGTTTATCATATTATTATTTAAGTATGAGGAGGAGATGATCGAGGGTTCAGTCAATGAAGAACACTAATAAGTAAAAATTTATTATTAGTAACATCGTTTTAGCAATAAAGGGCTAAGAACATAAAGCAAGGTAACAACCATAATGAATAAAATGAAGTACAGAATAACAAGAAATATAAGAAGGTAACAGATAATATAGGTATATGAGTAGTACTGAAGAAAATGTTTAGTGTAATATTATAATAATATTGAAACTGTATGGGAATATAGTAATATTAAAATTGAAAATGAAAGAAGAAAAAATAAAGACCAAAGATAAGAAAATCAATTAAATAAATAATGTACAAATTGGAAATTATTTAAAATTGAAGTAATATAAAAAAATTATAAAGAAAAACTTATATATGATTAATTGAATATGTAAGAAGAATGGCAAAATTAAAGAAGTAGATATAAAGTTATATAAGCTTAGAGTAGTAAGGAAGAAAAATAACAGTAATTAGATGTAGTGCACATAACTTATGAAAGTGGGTTAGGAAGAAACAATAAGGGAAGAGAGGTAGAAGATTGTAAGAAAAAGAATAAAAAATAGTTAATATAAGAAACATACCATCTAGAGCCTGGTCTCGACACCTAGTAAACTAGCGCAAGTGGAAAAAACATGAATTACAAAAATACATTAGAGAAATTTGTTAGCAGAAATACTTGTAGACAAAATATGAACTAAAATAACGTAAGAACTATAAGCTACAAGAACAACATAAGAACTATAAACTAAACTAACAATTTATAAGAAATACCAGTAGCCCACAGTTTGGAGTGGGTAGATTGGGTATTCCTGTAGTAATTCTGATCGTAGGGATTTTGATGGAACCGCAATATTATTATTAATACTTTTGTCATCATATCTTAGATCAATGATTTGACCCAATCCATTGAAGTCTGTGGTCTGCTAAGCCAAAAATTTATTAATGCCTGGACCATCACCATTCCCGATTTGGAGGAAAGGGAGGTTCTTCCAAGGATAATTAGGTTGCTTAAAAGAGCATTTTGGGACACAGTGATAGTGAATTTACCAGTTGAAATCTTTCAACTAATACTCAAACATAAGGTAAGCTTAATGATAAAACTATCATATAATAAGTCCTCATGGAGCACTGGTTTGGATGGGAACACTGCCTTTGATCAACATTAAAGGAAAAATTCATCCACTCTTTAAGAGGGTGAACATATTAAGAAAAGAGAAGAATTGCCTTCTCACAAACTGCCTTTGGCTGAGAAGAAGAGCTCTAAGCATTAAATAGAAAGGTAAAAAAGTTAACTAATACTGAAAAGCTGCTCGTAGAGGATGAAACAGTGAGTCTATATGCTACTACTATTCTTAAAATAAATTTTAGCTCATTAACAATGTGTCTTGTTTATCCTATGAAAAATTTGATTTAAAGGTTTTCTATGATAATCCAAATTGTTTTTCTGTTTCAGGTATCTGCTGTCTGTGCCCTCGGCCAGACATTAAGAAGGTACACATCACTTAATCACCTCGCTCAAGCTGCTCGTGCTGTTCTTCAAAATTCTGTCCAGATAAACCAAATGCTGGCAGACTTGAATAGGGTTGATTTCCATAACGTACAAGAACAGGTATAAAATAAAACTTCAATTCGAAATAATTTTCCAGCTTTTTTTTTTTTTTTTTTTTAATATAAACATTGTACAAACTTTTGGCTGCTTTGGTATAGTTTTTGAGATGTTTTGAAATCAGTGATTGAGTAAGTATAGATAATAGTATTTTATTATAATTCTGTTAGATTTAGTTTCAAGTCTATATTTAGTCTCAAAAGTTCTTGAAGTCGCATTCTCTATTTAAATGTATGTAAAAATGTGCTACATAAGTTTATTGTATTCATTGTAGATATTCTTACCATAAACATTTATGAATTAATACTGTGGCAGAAACCAAAATATTTGTGTGTGAAGTCTCAAGTAGCAGTTAATTTCAATGTAATTTCAATTGTTCAAAGCATTTAAACAAATAAAGAAACTTATGGTATATATTATTATTATTGTAAAATACTATATTAAAAACTCAAGGTATTTAATTTGTATATAGAAAAATATTTCAATTACAAAATAATAGAAGTATTTTTTAAAATTAATAACACATTTAATTTGTGAGTTAAACTTTGTTTTTTATTTCATTTGTATTATATTGATATAGGCATCTTGGGTTTGTGAATGCGATGGTGGACTAGTTGCCAGACTGGAGGCTGATTTTAAAACGACACTTCAAACTCAGAACTCTCTTGAAGAGTGGGCATCTTGGCTTAAAGCTGTCGTTAATTCAGTTCTGAAGCCTTACCGTGGAAGGAGAGGTTTCTCTGCTGCTGCGAGACAACTTCTGCTCAAGTGGTCATTCTATAGGTAACAACTGAAAACTGTTTTATTTTATTATGAATCGATGAAGTTTTTGAAAGTTTATATTATTCATATGGGGATTAATTAGGTTATATTTTATAGAAAAAGCAAAGGAATTCAGTGTTTTTTTTAAAAAGTTTATTATTCTTTTATTATCATATCAACAAAAAGATTTATGCTCCTGATTTGAAGTTCTAGATTTATGTTGCTAATTTGAAGTTTTAGTTTTATGCTCCTGATTTGAAGTTTTAGATTTATGTTGCTAATTTGAAGTTTTAGATTTATGTTGCTAATTTGAAGTTTTAGTTGAATACTAATGGTAGTCAAAATGAGTACCTCTCAATATTTTTACTCCCCCGAACCACATTCCCATCAGTGCTTCCGATGGTTTATGCCTTACAGTGTAGTAAAAAGATCTTTGGCCGACCAGTACTGACTGTTTTCACTAACATACTTCATCAATTCGACTAATGTTGTGGAAAAATCGCTATTCGATTGTTAGTTGATTTGAAGTACAATTTGTGGAAACATACATGACAGTTAGTACTGATCAGATAGAGGTTTTTCATTACGCTCGTTGGCAGTGAACATTCAAAGCATTTTCTAAATTTATATTTTAAAATCTTTGTTTATGTCTGAGATAAGACCCTCCATCACTCAGAAAACCGTTAGGATTTTGGGCCCTGGTTATAAAACAATAATTTCCCTAAAAAATTACATATATATAGAAAAATTAGATTTATATGTTATTGGAAATAAAATCACTTTCATTTATTTATGTTTTTATTACTACTCATATTAAGTATCCATGGTAATCGATTTGATGAATGAGTAGTAAAACCAACTACCAACTTACTATTTCTATTCTAGGGTTTGTTCTAGCTTTGTTTTCATATTATTTAATTAATAAAATCCTAACTTTTTCAAATAATTTTCCATACATTTATTGCTTATTATTTTCCTCCTGTTAAAAACAATTGAATATTTAAATAATGATAAAATTATGACAATCAAAGTGATCATATTGATCTTGCTGCTATAGTAATTTTACCCTGATTGAGGAAAGCAGTATTACCATCAGAAAGTGACTAGTGATGTAGTTTTTTTTTTCCTTGATTAATTATTTCTAAAATATATTCCTATAATTATAAATATGTCCCTTTAGTTAAATATGTAAGTTTTATTCAAGCATTTTTATTTTTAATTCACTTTATTGAAAAATTTTTACTACTTGTTGTTTCAGTTCGATGGTAATCAGAGATTTAACACTGAGATCAGCTGCCAGCTTTGGATCTTTCCACCTCATTAGATTACTGTACGATGAATACATGTTCTACTTGGTAGAACATCAAGTTGCGAGTGCTACCGGTACTAGTCCCATAGCAGTAATGGCTACTGTAAATATTTTTCCATTATTTTTGTTTATGAATGAATTAAACATAATTATAATAGTCAATTTTTTCATCCTGGTTACAAAAATGCTCAAAAACTTTAATTTTTTGATGTGCGGTTTTCAACAGTTCTATCCATTTTAGAGGTGAGACCGCTGAGTTCAAAAAAAGCATTTTTGGTCATTGACTTGTCTGCCAATTTTGTTACTTCTTTTGTAGAAGTTTGGCACCGATGCCTGTGTATCAAATTAATCACCCTGTGTGCAGTTGTTGTAAAAGATATTTTTTTCCAGACTTAAATTTTGTGTCATAATGCCAGAAAAAATAATACTGTATTGTGATATTTAGTTATACTATATAATACAGATAATACAGAAAGTATCATATATATATGATAGTTTACAATTATTTTTGTTTCTCTTTTGATATATATATGATAGTTTACAACTATTTTTGTTTCTCTTTTGACCGCAACCCTGACCATCTTCTTATATCAATTTTTATGGTCAACTATATATACATATATAAAAAGTATTTGTATTATATTTAATGATAGACCGATTAATATGCTCTGTCTTATAGCAACCCAATATATTTGTACTGCTTGTAAAATAAAACATTTCTCTCTACTAATATATTTTACATAGTGGACTGATGTTCAAACAAAGTTATTTACTTCTTTTTTTATCTATTGATTTCACATTTTTTGTTCTGTAAATTCAAGTATCTGAGATAAAATTACAATTTAAAATGGTACACCTTATATTGAGATTTACTCAGTCTCCACTAACACACCGGAATTTGTTAAGTTCACCTAACCAAATATCTATTAATTTGGAAATGGTGAAACCAAAAAAATTAAAATAATACAAAAAAACCGAAAAATAACAGAAAGTACCGTATTGAATAAAAATGGCCTCGAGTGATTTTTGTAAAATTTATGAAGTAGCTGGGTTAAGTTTTAAAAGTTAAAATATGGCCATATGTAGGGATTCACCATTACACCTAGGCTCTGCGTTTTCTCTTCCGTCACACACAATTTTGCTTTTGTTAGTGTTTATTTCCAAACCCTTATTTTCAATTCCTCATTCCATTCATCCAAGGATGTCTGAAGAGCCTCTTCAGAGTCAGCTATCAGTATGGTATCATTGCTTGTACCATTACTGCCGCCCTCAGGCCCAGTAATGCCAAATAGACTTCCTTTCTCCAGTCCCATGCTTTCTCTATTATCATTCTCAAGGAAAGAATGTGGTCCTGGGTCTGTCTTCCATGTCTAAAAGCCGCTTGCTCTTCTTCAATGTCTTGATCCACAATACCCCACAGTCCCTGCTCTAATACCCTAGTGTATATTTTGTACACTACTGAGGATAGGTATATTGACCTATAGTTACCACATTCACTTTGATTACCTTTCTTGTGAATTTGGATTATGATGTTATTTTCCCATTCTCGAGGCAGCAACTTAAGGTTCCAAATCTTCCGGAACGGCATTTGAAGGCATTTAATCATTTCATTGCTGCCATATTTTATAAATTCTGGAGCTATGCCATCTGGTCCTGGAGCTTTTCCTTGCTGAATTTTGTTTACTGTCAACTCCACCTCATCTTCCCCGATTGCATCGTCCATATCTTCACAATAGGTGTCCTCTACTCTATCTCTCCTTCTGCAGTCTCTGTACTTATGGTGAAGACGTTCATTCATTTCTCTGGAAGAACTGCCTCTGGACCTCCAGCACTTCCTTTTCTTCGATTACCAACTTTCCATTCATGTCTTGAATGTTCCTGACTGGTTTTGACCTCTAACCCGTAAAGGCTTTTGTAATATGATAGAACTTCCTAATATTTTCTCTACAGTTTTATTCAAGCTCTTGACCAAACTTCTCCCAAGTCCTCGTCTTAGCTAGTTTGGTTATTCTGTTAGTTTCATTTCGGTTTCTGACATATTCATCCCAATGAATATGTAATTTAGTTTTGTTATAATTTTTCCAGGACTCCTTCTTGAGCTTGACACTTCTTTTGACATCATTGTTCCACCATTTTGTTTTCTAGGTATGGGGCCTTATTTTTTGTTCTCCAGATACTTCAGAATACAATTCCAGAGATTATCCAGCGTACTCTCCCCGTTTACTTTTTGGAGGCAACTTTCGAGCAGTTACCGGTATTCTTGTTTATTTTCAGTTTTCAGCTTGCTGACATCAATCCGATCATATGATTTGCTGAATCTCTCTTGGTTTGATTATTTTTTTGTATCTGCTGTAAATAGTTTATGGTCTGTGCTTAGTTATGCCCCCCTTATGACCTTTATATAAGTGAAGAGCCTTCTTAGGTCCCAGGCGAATATAAAATAATCAATGATGCTCTTCTTCATGGTCCGTTCTCCTCCACTCTCAAAGGTGATCTTGTGGATCGTTTTATGATTAAACCAAGAGTTGCCTGTGAACATATTATTTTCTATGGAGAATTCTATGAGTCTTTGGCCGTTACTATTGAGCACACTTTCTCCTCCTTATGGACCCATCACTCCATGTGCTTTATCGTTTCCAGTCCTAGCATTAAGATCTCTGCTTATCATTATCATTCTGCCTTAGTTCCTAGCTTCATTTACTGTCCTTTGGAAATCATCACAGAACTGAACCTTGTTGAAGGCTGCTGCATCTTCCACCGGGGTGTATGCCTGTATAACAGTAGTTTTACAGATTGACAACTCTATATCTATAGCAATGATTCTATATGAAATTGGTTGGCTTACTTAAATCTGCAATTAAATTTCTCTCAGAAATTTCTAGATGCGTCAATTTGGTGTTGCATCTATTGATGATATTGAATTTATTTATTCTTTAGTCACCAGCTCGTATTTAGTAAATCATATAGTTGATCTAGATCAAACTAACTGTAATTAAAAATAAATTATTTTGTAGTTATAAAAAAAGTCATCAAACATACAAAAACAGGCCATATGTTGATAACCTATTTTCATGATGTTTTTAAAATTTATTTATAAGGAACAGATAGTATTTTAAAAAAATTTTATTGATAGATGTTTGAAGATGGCCAAAAAGTTGGAGTATTAATATAATAAAAAAATGTTGAGACCAGATAGATGTTTTTTTATAACTACTAAACAAATCTGTCTCAAGTAAAAATTTGCATTATATATAAATTATTTTGATGAGAGTGTTTTATTGCCTTATATTATAATATTTTATTGCCTTATATTCCTATAATTGATTACTTATAGGAAGATAGTCCGGATTACGTTCAATAAAGGTTGAAGAAGATGGTCTTGAACAGCCCTACAAAGTGGGGCGAAACGTCGGATAATAAATAGGTGAAAAGTATTTTGTTCTTTTTTGACTACAACCCTGACCATCTTCTTTATACAGTCAAATATACAGTCAAATAAAGGTACAAAATAGTTTTTTCTACTATTTTGTAGGTTAACATTAAATAGTTTTTTCTACTATTTTGTAGGTTAACATTAAATAGTTTTTTCTACTATTTTGTA
>NW_027108067.1:51954-66119 GCF_000696795.3 Halyomorpha halys | reverse complement strand
TAAATAGTTTTTTCTACTATTTTGTAGGTTAACATTAAATAGTTTTTTCTACTATTTTGTAGGTTAACATTAAATAGTTTTTTCTACTATTTTGTGCCTTTATTGACCGCCATCGGGACTATCTTTCTATAATCTACTTTATATGGTCAACTATCTTCTTCCAATTTAATTAATTACCTTGTTGTTTTTTTAATTACAGAAAAGTTGTGGATTAGACTACTCTGAAAGGAATGGGAATAATAACAATAATAATACAAACATTAATAACAACAAAGAAGGCGAAAGTGAACCTCTGACTAAAAAAATGCGCCTTAGCTAACAAAGTGCAATATTATCATTAGGTATAGGACCGAAGGTTGGTTGGTTTCCTTAGCTCATCCTCAATCTTCAGAGAAGAAAAAATGAGTGGTTTTTTAATTAAGAAGAGAGTTTACCTAACTGAGATCTCATTGTTTATTTTTTTTTTTAATTATTAGTTTAAGTTATAAATTCAATTTATTTATTTTAATTAATTTTTATGTGTATGACTCCGTCCTTGTTAATTTTTAAGTTTTGCTCAATAGTAAAAAATATAAATAAAAAAAGGGAGAAAAAAAATTTAATTTCTCTCTTCTTTCTAGTCATTTGTTTGTCATAAGGTGCTCTTTACCATAAGTGTTTATATTTATTGTCTTTTTTGTATTTATGAAGTAATGAGTTTTTGCACTGTGAAATCACTCAAATAGTGATACGACACTTTTTTATATAAGACATAACACAAAAACGAGTAAATGTTAATGTATTTTAAATAATAACTAGGCTAGCATGTGTCTATAAACTATAAACAGCCAGACAGGGAGAGCTGTCGTAATATGATAACTTAAGGAAACTATATTCGGAAAAATTGGTGTTAAATCCTACAGTTGAACTTATTAAGTGTTGCTGCCCTTCTTCTATTATAATTGTTTGTATTGGCCAATAAACATTTTTTATCGCTAAGTAAACATTGAAAAAAAAAAAGAAAAATTGGCCGAAGAATTTTCGTAATAAACTCCAACATAGAAACTTAGGTTGGCTACATTGTCTGTGGAAATTTGTAATTAAATTAAGGTTAAGAAGTTATGTGTGTGGAATATTTATTGTAGGATACGATAATCTTTTGTCCATGTCCCCTGCTTGTCTGTTTATCATGGAGTAAACTAATTGTCGCTTTTAATTAGTGATGATTATAAAATAAAATTAAAAAAAAAAAAAATTGGTATTTCTTTCTTTCTAATTTTACATGTAAGTTTGTTGATTTTTATTAGTGTTCTATATTATATCACTCTAACGTACGTGTAATAGATTATTGAACATAGTATGCGTTTTCATTATTTCGTATGGTTTTGCATTATTGTTATTTAAAATAAGAAGATAAATTATCTTTAAAATTATTAAAAGTAAATTATAAATGAATTGTTTGCACATTAACTAAAATTTAGTTTATTTTATCGTAAACACTCTATAATTTTTCTGTAATGACACCCAAAGTAAAATAAAAGACAACACAAACTTTTGTATGTATTATTCGATATGTATAAGTGTTTGTATGTATCTATATTAATTATATACATTCATTGATACATATTTATAATTTATATGTAATATATAAATAAATGTATATTAAATATAATAAGAGATAGGGTACCAAGTAAATAGAAGCTATTTTTCTCATTGAAACATTAAAAATAAATAAAACTTTTTTTTTTAATTTGAAATTTTTTTATAATATATGTCTTGTGTAAAAATGTGTTAATGTAATCTGTTATTTAAAAAACAAACAGAAGAGACTGCGTATAATAAATTTGTGTTTGGTGTTACTTTTTCTTATAATTTAAACCACCTTATTCTATTTTTAGTTAATAATTAATGTCATTGTGTACCACCACAAAGCTTTTCTATAGATTATGGCTCTAATGATTTGCGACAGACTTTTCAATAATGAAAAATCCCTTAATATCACTTTAAAGGTATTAAATTCTTAACAGAAAATCATCTGAATTAGAACTTTTAGTAGCAGAGATATGGCTTGATAAACTTAGTACAAATGTTTTTTAAAGTATTCTGTGAATGTTTCCATACATATATTTGTAATTTTTTCAAATAAGTATAACATTTTTACATCTCTTGGAACATTACAGATGCTCATTTAAAAGAGAATTAAATTATCTACTAAGGCAAAAAAAAATTGTTGGATGGATATTAGGAATAATGTATGAAACCTAATATAAATTTCCTCATATTTTCATTGTTTATAAAATATTTATTCTATAGCTATTCTTTTATGTATAAAGTATTTTAACATTCTAAAAATCAAGCTGTCCTTTTTCCATATACTCTTACTAATGTAGTTTTTTTTATTATATTTAGCATTACTTTTATTCTTACAATCTGCAATCATTAGTAGCTTGATAAATTCTGTCTTATATAAATTGTCTATATGAGACACCCTCCCCATAATATACTCTAGGATAGTGTTGAATGTGTGGGTGGTGGACACAGATAAAATGTTTTTACTGTTCTTACTGCTTTATTACTTACGGTTAAATAACATAAAATGTTCTTACTGTAGTGAGAACAAAGAACACAAACCTAATAAAGGCTAGGTGGCAACTATTTACTCAACAAAAGATTACAGACTGTTACAAATGGCTCAATCGATATATTCACAGTTTGCCACAGATCAACATGTATACAATAAAAAATTAATTTTTGCATCTTACTTTAACAGATAAATGATTTTATAAATCACTCCCTCTTTCTTTTTATTATTGATTTTGTCCTTCATGTTATTATACAAATTACTTATTTATTATTTACTAGTTGATTTTATTTGAGGTGGTCAGCAAAGATAAGTTAACAAAACTTATTTATTTAAGTTGACGTACTCATAAAAAAACATAGTTTTTAAAGGTTCTGTTCAAACTTTGTGATAATGTATTGATATTTGTAAACTTTTTATTTTTTGTGATATTTATGTCTGGTTATCTATTACTTTCATTTTCCATTTGTATGTTCAAATTGTCATTTATATTTATTGCCGAGTTTCATGCTTTTCTTATAATATCTATTGGGTAAAAATTGTCTAACAATAATTTGTATATTTTTATTTTTATTATATTGCTTTTATTTTGATGGTTTTACTTAGAATTTTTTTAATAATATTCATTTTCTTGTTATGTTTACGATTTGAAAAATCGTATCGTAAAAAACGATTTGAAAAAAAAAAAAAATTCCGGTACTTCGTTATTCGATAATTCGTTAGTTCATTTATATTTTTAATTCTTCTTATCACCTTTTGTCATCACCCTCTCACACGCTGTCTTCTTCTAAAAATTTGTCTATTTTTATTTTCACCCACCCGTAACGGTTTCTTTATAAATAACACTGAGTCATTGCTGTAACGTCTTTTTTTAGTTCTAAGTTTGACCATTTTACGCTACTACCATTAGGTGCTCAACTTTTCAGCGAGCAGGTTGGTTTTCATGTTTTTTGTTTTCTTTCCCCTTTCTTTATTTTACTCTTTCCTCTTATTTTACTTTTATCTTATTTTACTCTTTCCCCTTATTTACTCCACTTTTATCCTTTTTTCCTGCCCGCGTTATAAGTTTTGTACACTATACTTATAATTTGCTTCTTTATTATCTATTATTGTTACATATATTTTTCTTCCTCTCAATTTTCATTTTCTTTCCATATTTAAATTTCAAATTAATAATAACTAATTTGTTCATACTTCTTTACATTATATAACTTTTATTTTATTTCATTTGCTTAATTAAGTTATTGTACCCACTTTTTCAATTACCTATGTCTACATTTTATTTCCCGCTTCTCTCATCACTTAATTTTATTAATTCTATCTTGTAAAACTATTCATTGTTTGTGTAAAATTATTTTGTTTATATTTTATTTTTTATTTTTTTATATTTCTATACTTACTGTAGTTATTATCTTATGGTTGTTATCTTGTTTTGTTTTTAGCCCTGAAGAAGGCTAGAAACTCTAGCCGAAACGTCGGCACATTAAAATAAGTTAGTCATACTTATTTGTGTTTCATTGACCGCACCCCCAACCATCTTCTCCTCATTTATCATCCACGGTCAACTATCTCTCATAATTATGATTTGAAAAATAGTTAGATATAATATCACTGGCCTTATTTAGTTATTGTTCCCTACTTCTTTTCCGAATTTTATATCTTAACTGTAATTGTTTACAGTTAAAAAGGCTATATGTTGTATCTTTATCTAATATACATAAAATATTATCCGTATATTTTTTATTTTTAAATCAGTTTATTTTGTAATAAATTGTTCATTCATGAATATTCCAGCTAAATATATTGGTTGATAACGTGAACCCTATTTGTATTCTCATCATTTAGAAAGTAAGAGTCGATGGAACAAAAATTGTTCTTTTACTTCACACTGTTCCTGCCAACCTCTCCTTGAAAAATAATTTAGGTGTAAGGAATTAATACCATATGGTTCATAGTATGCTGGTACTTGTAATGGTGAAGGGGAAGAGCATTAGCCTGGTGGTTCTTAGAATACACTGGGCCCATTGCTCCAACATGCCATAATTATAACTAAGAAACTATATTGTAACTTAGAAGATATTAAAACACATTCTCATAAATGCTACAAATTTTAGATAAATTAAACTTTATTTATATAAAAACATCACAGAAGTATTAATAATAATAAGAATTATATGGCAGAAAAGAGTATGATAGTAAAATAAAGAATAATTATTTAAATTAACTATTTCAATCAAGAAATAATTTACTAATCACTATCTTCCTCTTCTTCGGAGCCCACGTGCGATTCTAAGTGGTCCATCAGGAGTTTGATTACTGATGTACCATGATGACACGCTTCACAACCAACTTGCCCAGTCAAATGTATCATAGCGTGAGCTCTCAGCGTTGGTAAGTACCACAGTGCTTGACTACACGAGGAGCAGTCGTCTGCTTGATCTCTCATTTCCCTTTCAAGTTCTTGAATTTCAGCAGCCGTATAAGTCCTCAAAACCTCTGCTTTTGACGGATGTTTGACAGCAATATGGAAGGTTAACTCTTCTTCTTTAAAGCAGACGAAGCTACAACTATGACAACAGATAGCTTTGGGTATATTTGGCCCTTTCAGAGAATCTGAAAAAAATAATAATTAGGTATTGAATATCCATTCAGTAAATAAATCCTTATCTACAAGGGTTTCAATTTTAAAAAAATATTAGAATCCTGCTATGTATAGCCCGGAAATTCATATGTATTCGCTGGACCTCTAATCTCTAATTTAATCCTACAATAACTATGTAATCCAGTTTCCTCTATAATTCATATAATTTTTGTCTTCAAAGAAATTTAAAGGTCTTAAATTCTTAAGTAAAAATCTGCTAAACTCATAATGCTTTTAATAGAGGGAAAGGTGAGAAGAATTTTTTCCAATGAATTTAGGTTTGTTTTCACTTTTTTCCTCTCTATGTTAATACTCTTTTACATGATTTTTGTTTCAATGGATTTTGACAACAAAATAATTAACTTTTTAATAATACTTTAATTTCTATATCTTACCCTTGAAAACATTTACTTTATTTTTCAAAAGTGAAATTGTAATGTTTTATTTGGCTAACTATATCTTTTGTATGTACATACATAAATATTCATAAAACTTTATTATTTTGTATTTCTCCTTTTTTATCACTTGAAATTTGGGTACACAGTTTTCAACAGATCTATCCGCCGTTTTAGAGTCCTCTCCCCCCATTATTGGTGAAGATACAGTAAGGAATTATTATTGTGGCCTAAGCAGGTAAAGTGAGTGGTAAGGAAAGTCATCTGAATGGCCACGCTAAATATTTTATTTTTACTTCCGATTATTGAAAATTACAATAATTTATATATATAGTTGACCGTAAAAAATTATATATAAGAAGATGGTCAGGATTGCGGTCAAAAATAGTTTATAACCATTACAAGTTAAATATATACAATAATTTATATTTAATCCTCAGACCCTTGGTGGTTATCAGGATTCTCCTGCCATTTTAAAATCTTTATTAAATACTATTATTTTACAATTAAAACAAAATAAAATATTTATTAAAAAATGAATTGAGGGTTGCTATTATATGCATGTTTAAGATAACTATCCTACCTGCTCTAGTTTGATTATATACAAAGATATTAAATCCCAATAAACAACAAAAATGAAAAGCACTAAATTAAATGATTATCATCATCATAAATTTAAATCTCCTGGAACAATCCGTAAGGCTGTTGGCCTGGGTAATCTCATTCTAAACTTAAACATCTTATGCCAGTATTTCCTAGCTTCCTTTCTATTTCAAGTAATTAGTACTCAATGCCCTTCCTATATGCTATGAAGCCAGTAATTCAAAGTCTCAATCCAATCCCATACTACCAGGTCCCATTATCTGACATCTATCCTCCACCTCACTAAACTGCTGCGTTTGATAAATCATTTTATACCCGAGCTGCCTTTCACAGGAACTACATTCCCTCTAGCATACATCATGTACCAACCCTTCCCTCGTTTAAAAACCTTCTATTTAATTACCTTTTATTTCACCAATCTAATCCAATATGTAATAGTACAGATGTAATTATCTTTTTTTTCGTTTTATTTTTTATGTATTTAATCAGTTTTTTTTTTATATCTGTATCTAAAATTATATATATACAATTTTAATATAAGATATAATTAAGTGTAGCCACACTGTTTTTTGCCAATATATGTTGTAAAATTAAAATTACTTCATAATTGTTCTAAAGGGACCTATTCCCAGAATAATAAACTATTTTTAATTTCAATATTGTTTGAAAGATAATTAAATTGTCTAACAAGCTACACTAAAAGAAAAGGTTTTCATCGAATCAGTAGTAACAAAGATACACCAAATAATTTATGTATTGGACTTGACAGACAAAGAGGTAAAGAGACTTGCGAGAGTGGACCAGATATTTGGATTTGAAGAATGTATTCTGCTTATTAACAGTCTTGTTATTATGGACTTATTTCTTTTAAACAAATAATTCATATTATTTTGATCTAAACTTAAATTCTTAACCTGCAAAATAGATGTCGTAAATTTTGTTACTCATTTAATTTTGAAGTAGCTCACTTTTAAAATTAAAATATTTTTAATTTTCTAGAAAATTATTATATAAAAATTACCAGGAGGTTCAGAAGCCACAAGTTCACTAATATTATCAACAAAACTGTCAGATAAATCAATACCTAAAACAAAAATAAATATCTTGGAAATATTTCAGAAAATATGTATAGAACATGCATTAACCTAAACATTCGACAAATAAGTCCTTTCTGTTTTCCAGGGAAATAAAGTTTTTAAATAATCTTAGCAGTAGAAGATATAACTATTGTTTGCTGACTTACAACATTAAAGTGGGTCACAATTAACAATTGCGCTCAATTGTATGAATGTAATTCGAAATAAAAAAAAAGTTTTATTTTCTAATAAGAAACTTTATCATCTTTATTAATCAAAAGAACAAACAAGAGTATCACTGATTATATGACTTGGTTACAAGGAAGGAAGGGAGGATGAATGATTAGAATGCTTAAATGTTAATGGAAGTAGCAACAAAAAACATATTAGAACGTTATTATTAGTTTAGCCTATAGATTTGAAGGGAGATTGTTCAGGCGGTGGGGGGAAAAAATCTGGTACTGTGCATTACGCATTACACAACTTTCACCCATCACCATCTTGAGTTCAAATTAATCTTTTTATCTTTTCAGAAAAGTACTATTAACATTTCTCATCACAAAATATGTAAGTTTTGCAAAAGTATGTCAGAAACATGAAAATAATAAGTTCACTGTTACAACTAAATTTCAAAGGGTTTATTTGTTAAACTTTATTATATTTATTTTCAGGAAATTAATTTTTCAACCTTTTTTCACTTCTTTATTTCTGAAAAACGTTTCAGGCTTTTTTGCCCACTACCCAGTTCAATAAATAGAAACATTTCCAATCAACGTTTAACAATTAACATATAGTTATAATCAATAAAGTTGATATCGCACCTTAATAAATATCTTTTTTTACACATTTAGATACAAAAATTAATATTTAAATACATATACAACATTTCATTAATTTACTGACCATTTAACTAATCAGATAAGAAATAAAAGTTTCTTGAGATTGAGCCAAAAAATTTTAGTAATTATATAAATAAATAACTGACCATATGATTTCAAATTATGAAGAAGATGGTCAGGGTTGCGGTCAAAAGATAAATAAAAATAGCTAACAATTATTTATTTTCCGACATTTTGCTCCACTTTGTAGAGCCTCATCAGGGTTGTTCAAGTTGATAGCTTTAGAGACTTTCATGAAAGCCTTGTATCAAAGGCTCTAAAGCTATCAACTTGAACAGCTTTGATGTAGCTCTACAAAGCGGAGCGAAAAGTCGGAAAATAAGTAGTTGTTAACTATTTTTATTTCTATTTTGACCGCAACCCTGACAACCTTAGTAATAGTTCATATCTTTTCTTACCTTATTATTAATTTGTAGAAATTTGTCATTTAAGATTAAAAATAATTTTTATATATTCCCCACAGAATATAAGTCCTGATTTTTTTAATAACCAGCTTCTTTTATTTTTGGTGCTTTAAAATAATATTTGCCTAAAACAGTTTTTTCAAAGAATAAAGAAGTGAAAAAAGGATGAAAATTAATTTTCTGAAAATATAGAACTTTGCTAAAATTTATATTCTGCTCTTAATCATTTATTTAATACTAAATTGTTACATAATCAATATTGAAAATGATGTCAACTGAAAGGCTCATATACAACTTAAGCGAAATTAAAAACTGATTATTTGATGACTATTCAGATCAGAGAAATGGAAAAACAATTGCGCCCAGCAGGTTAAAGCAGTTATTAGAGCAGACCTTTTATTTATGGGTTTTTCATTATTCTCTACAGCCTAGGACTTTATGTGTTAAATATTATTTATTCTATAATCTTTGTCTTTCCAAGGATATATAATATGCACTGAATTTTGTTTATATTACTACTCATATTTCCAGATATGTGTTTTCAACCTAGAAAAAATATTTTTCCTTTTATCTCCCTAACTTTACTAATCAAATCCTTTCAAAGTTTATGTTTATCCATTTTTCAATATTAGTAAAAATGTGGGATGGTTAATTATTTCAAAGAAACAAAATTAAAGGCATTTAAGAGGATGCTATTTAGAAAAGAGCATTTAAGCTCTGTGAGGCTATTTCAAAGAAGATCTAATTGTACATTAATATACCAAGTTTAATTAAAATTATTAGAGCAGTTTTTTAGAAAATCACGAAAATGTAAACAATTGATCCAATAAAGTTGAACTTCACATCGCAGGCATATACCCATCTTAAATAAGTAATTTCAGTTTCGTACAACTTATTGTTTTTGAGCTAGGCTGCGCCAACACACACACACCCCAGACCATTTTGCGAGACGTGGTTATTTCCACTCGAGGTCTTAAAACGTGTTACTACTAAACATGTAAAGCCTAGTAGCTCTCATTATGCGAGTAAACAGAAAAGTGTCTCCAAGTTCTATTTGCTTCCTAGAGACAAAATGCCTCCAACGTGAAGGAAACAAAGTTTCAAATAAATATTTTTCTTGGTATTTGAGTACTTTAATTGTTTTTGACCATCTTTCTTCAAGAAACAATTAAGTAAATTTGAAAATGTTCCCAGGTCTATTGTGTTAGCACTTCCAAGATGGGACTGCTTTGATTTGTTTTTATAATTTATTATTTATTTCTATAATTTTAAATTTAAATAATATGAAATTATTTTCAAATTCGTGTGAACATATGTTCATGAAAATATTTTTTTTTGACGTGAAAACGTCTTATAAATCATTTTGCGGGATGCCATGTTAGAAAAAGTGTCCCGTAACGGAAATTGACTTCGTTTAACATATGGATATTATATCATATGTATAAAAATTAATTAATGTATAACCAAGCAAAAATAAATATCTGAATTCAATATGTGAACTGGTTTATTATTTCAAATATATAACATTGCATTGATTTTAATTTATATTTATGTAATATTAGCATAGAGTATACGTTGTCACGGAAATATGTCGCCTCGGTGCGAAGCGCCGAGGCCTACACGGGCACGGTTTTTTTAACAGAAGTTTTTGTCCTTACATAGCATCTATTATTTTCAAATTCGTGTGAAAATATATAAAATATTATTATTTTTTTTTAAATAGAAGTTATTGTTCTTAAATAGCATCTATTATTACCACACCATCATAAACTACTAGTATAGTCTACTGCTGATAGTTGTATGGATGCTTCCCATTTACATTTACGTATGAATATAGCACTCTGTTCACCCTTAAAATAGATGCTCCACCTGAGTGATGGGGATCTTCCATCACCATACTGCACCACGAAACCCAAACCATCAAACTGCAATAATATTGTTTAGTTTTCCTAAGGGGTAATTACGTAATTAAGTAATTATTTGTAAATCAGTTTTGTTTCGAAATTTTGTTTCAGTTTTTGTTTTAGGAAATTTTTGTTTCTTTGATATTATTTTATTTTATCAAAGTGATTTAATTCATGTTGTTTTTTTCAACAGAAATAGATACATTTATTCGATTTATTATATTTTTTTTATCTAATATAATTTTCTTAAGCTTATTTGTAATTCATAATAATTTTTCTTTTATGAGCTTCATTCTGAGGACCATTTAGTCCATTCAGAGGGGGGGGGGAGGGAGGAAGTTAGAGGAGGCTCAGATAAATATATATAAATGTACTCAAATAAGTATCAAAATGAGAAATATTTTTGAAATATCAGGTAACCGATTCAAACCCACCTTTCATTTTAACAAACAATAATTTTCTGTTAAAATAAGATAAGTACCTTCGAGACTACTCTTCATTTGGGAATCAATTATGAATCTATTCTTTTTCAACTTTTTTTTTCCTTCTATAATAGTTTTATTTTTATTTTTTATCTTTTTGAAATCTTCAGGACTTGCTTTTGTAACTTTTTTTTGGTCCTCTGGAGTAGACTTTTCTTTCATCACTTTTTTGTAATCATCAGGATCTATTGTTATATATATTCTTTTTTCACTTTCTGAAAAAGAAAAAAAAAAGAAAAGAAAGTAATACATTGTTTTTACAATAAAGAGAGCAAACCATGTTCTAAATATATTCATTGAAAATGTAATTTGATGAACCTAATGGTATAAGGATTATATATTAATCACGGTATAAATCAATTTGACTTAAAAAAAAAACTATTATCTATCTGTTTTTATTAAAAGCCAATCTGTTTCAAAGGCCATGATATCCATTTGGATACCTCATCTTTGCCATTTAAAAAAAAAATAGTGGCAATCTGAGGAGAGTTGGAACTAGACTTCCTTTCAATTCATGAAAAGAAAGAAATCATCAGCAGCTCAGGTTAGTTAAAGGTTTAACTTTTTCTCTTTTAACAACCTCTGGTACTCATCAAAAAACGTCATATAGAAAACCTAAGTTTTTTCTTTTAATAAGCTTTTATAAACTGTATTGCTTCTGAATTAAAAAAAAAATATACTACAACAATGAATTCTAATAATTTGTAAAAAAATAATGTTTTTCTCTAGGAAAAGTGAAAGTATCAATATGGATACCTTGGCCCTTTTACAATCATCCAGGTCACACTTAAAAAATATGTAAAATTGAAATAATTTTTTTAATTTCTTACTTTTATATAGTAAAATTGAAATTAATAATATTTATATGCCTTATACTATACTATTAGAGTTAGAAAGATATGGGGTTAAATATGGGTTTGAAGATTCAGAATTAATAGCAGAAAAAGATTTTGAATATCCTTTCATCAAGAAACAATACATTTTTTTAAAAAAATAGTGGTTTATTACCACTTTAGGATGAACCATACTGTCGTATACTATTTTTTTAATTTTTTTGCAGCAGCTTCAGAAAGTGGATTTTTTCAATACTAAACATTTAGGTAACTCTGAAGTTGTTTTTGACTATGGGATTATGTATTAGGTGAAAGTATGAGTTAATAATAAATGAAAAATTTATTATATATAACAAGATAGTCAGGGTTGCGGTCAAAAAAGAACAAATAGTTTATAACTATTTTAATGTCTGATGTTTCGCCCTACTTTGCAGGGCTTCATCAGGGATGTTCAAAGCGATAGGTTAAATAGACATTCTAAAAAAAATTATTATTATACTGTAAGAACAACTTTGTGCAAGATAAATTTACAAATTTGATTGTTAATTAGATTGTATGTTTTCTGATTTTCTTCCTAGTAAAAATTACAGTTGAATATTGTGTTTTTTTTTCAAAATAATCAGTTAATTTAAGTATAAGAAATTACTAAACATATTTTTCTCTGAAAAACTATTTTATAATTCTCTGAATAATTATTTTATGCATTGCATGGTCCAATAAAACAGTGGAACCAACGGATTATGAGGAATAATAACGATATAAAAGAGTCACATACTTCACGTATTGTGCCTCCCTTAAAAAGTCAGCCCATATGCACAGAATGGGTGTTAAATACTCAAGATGATTATAGAAGGTCTAAAGGTAGGCATTCAATCTGTATACAAAAAAGGTACTAAGTGCCCATAGCTTTAATTTTAAAATTTAAAAAAGAATAAAACAAAAAAAAAAAAAATATATATATATATGTGTGTGTGTGTATATATAATTCATTGACCGTGTTAGAATTTCAAGATTATCAGGACTGCAGTTAAGAATTAATAAAAAATAATAGTCAACAATTTATTTATTATCGACGTTTCAACCCACAATATAGGTCTTCATCAGGGGTGAAAATAAAAACAAACAAAGAAGCTGATTTCAAAAAGGTGTGAAGTTGGAGGTATACAAACTATCAAAAACTTAAATAAAATAATAAGATAAATAAAGGTAAATACAAAAATTAATAACTAACTTAATAGAGAGTAGTGAACTTATACATCAGAGTATATATTACTTAAAAGATTTATTAATTTAATTACCAAAGGAGACATAATAACAGGTACTATTATTAATTATAATAATATTATGTCTCCTTAGTTAAGGTGTTAATTAATTGTAATAATAGTTAATTAAATTAATAGATATTTTCAATAATACATTGAAATTCTCAATTCTCTTAATTGGGGAAAAATCACCCTCACCCCATGTAAGATATAGCAGTAATTAATTATAATAATATTGCATTTTTTAGTTAATTAAATTAATATATATTTTTAATAATATATTGAAATTCTCATTCCCCTTAATTGGGGAAAAATCTAGGAAAACCTCTCCTCCCCCCATAACTGTTCTTCTAGCAAGAGTACTTGCTACTGTTATAAAGTACTGAGCTTCTGACTCTTTATGGCTTGTATTGGTTCACATTATTAATTATTTCAATACTATATACTTCCATGTATCAGTTTACTGCTCTTCAATATGTTAGTTAACAATTTTTGTATTAAGGAAAATTAGTTGAGAATAAAAACACATACTTTGCAATATCTAATAAGTAAATAAAAGCTAATACATAAGCAAGTAACTTACATAGATAGAAATACAAATTATTTATTTTATACTTTTATTTAATTATATATTACCTATTACTTCTTCTATATCTGAGTCAGAGCTAACATCTTCAACATCTATTAATTCTGAAAAAATAAAAAAATTCAATATAAAAAATTGATAAAAACACACTACTCAGTAATGCCTAACCTAAGACTATACATACCATTTTCATCTTCAGCATTTAAAATTTTTACATATCTGTGAATTTTTCTATTTTCATCATCTAGGAATGCTATAAAAATAATTAATGTCAATAAAGCATAAAGAATTGTTAAAAATAACAACAAAATGTGTATTGGTGCGGAGCCAGGATAACGAAACCGTAACGCAACTGGGAAAGATCGGGTGGTCTAGAATTTTCCAGTTCCAATTTCTCTTATTTTTCCTTTAATTATTCATAATTTTTTTTAATATTTTGTATTTGTCCATTGTTTATTATTGCTAACAACAGAAACAGTTTATTTCAAATATAAATTTTTTCAAATAAACAAAATTTAAG
>NW_027108067.1:49386-50423 GCF_000696795.3 Halyomorpha halys | reverse complement strand
GACAGGACTTTTTGAATGACCTGGTATATAATTTCAGTTTCATACGACATTCTGTTTATGAGCTAAGCTGTTCACACACGCACTTATCACATCACATTATGTGGAACAAACATGTTACATCTTTCATTATAAACAATAAGAAACTATTTAATGAATATTAAATTAAGCACAGTATAGAATGGCTGCTCTATTTTACTGGTTACTGACTGATTTATTGATAAGTAAAATAAAGAAAATTACAAGAGTTGTACCGAACATAGATTACCAGTTTTAAAATATATAATGCCTTCTGCCATTGAATCTAATTGTCAATCACATACTTTTGAAGGAGGGTGCTAAACTGGTGGGATAGTTCCCCTAAACTCAAACTAGAAAGTTTGTAACATTCATCTGGACTATCAATATATTGAACAGTCAAAGATGTTGTAATATAAATTAATGTAGAAAAAATAGGTTTTATAATTTATAGAAAGAGAAAAATTTATAAGCTATAATATAACAAATGACATACAAACTTTCGCAGTTCCAATCGGAGTATCTTTGTCCTCATCACTGCTACTTTCCTCATCCACTAGAGATATTACCTCCATACTATTATCATTTTCTATAAAAAGTAATAAGATATTAGAGTCAATAAAATAAAAATTTTAAAATGAATGAGCCATAATACATCATACATTATGATTCCTAATAGACTAAACATCCTAAAGTAATAAAACATAAATCATTAAAAGAAATATATTGGGTTTAGGACAAATGACTAAAATAGAATTAAAAAAAAAAATAGTTTGAAAAAAATAATATGATTTCATTGTCAACTTATACAAAAACCTAATTTTATAAACTTTCAAGGATAAAAAAAACAAAAGAAGGTTATGAAGCCTATAATTACATATTAGCCATTGGTATACAATCCAAAAGAAACTTAAAGAGTTATTTCTCTGGAATGAGAAAATGGTACAATTAGGGTGTCTACCAAACCCTTTTTTATGGAACTCTCTAACTTTTCCATATCTCAGAAATAGTTCAATTTGTAT
>NW_027108067.1:6158-48051 GCF_000696795.3 Halyomorpha halys | reverse complement strand
TATATATGACATACCTATGTTCATTAAATTTGATTAATCTTTCTATTTCTTACTAAGATTATTACTTTATATTGTTACTTAAGCTACATCTTATAAATAAAAAAACTTAACACATACTAATAATGTTGTGTACTGAAATGTAATGTACTGAAACTGAGAACTCTTCTGAGATGTCTCTAAAAAGAATTGTTAATTTAAATTTATTTACAAATGGTATAAAGATTTTTCTCCCAGAGTTATGAGCCATCATAGCTTAAGCAATTATATGCTAGTTTATATTAGAGGAATGAAACACTTAGAGCTCTCACAATACTAGTGACTATTGTTTACAAAAAATCGACTTTTTTTATCAATTTGTTTACTGCTCACAAAAAAATCGATTAGTACACCACAATACATCTGATAAGTCAGCCATATGTTTACTTGTGTATATATAAAACTACTACTGAGGAGTTCCATCCTACAGTTCCATCAACATTTTAGTAGAGTCCGAAACCCACTTGCACATTTACAGCACGAGGAGAACTGTTATTAAATAAGTTTTAGCTTCGTGTGCATTTTCGTTTTTCAGATAAAGTGATCAATAAGTCAGTGAGTGGTATCTATTCTTTTATATGTTAAGATGAAGATAGGCTTCCATCTTTTCTAATACTTCTCTAATTTAGATAAAATTTGTTTTGTTTTATAGAGAATAGAGTTACGAGAAGATGGTTGGGGGTGTGGTCAGCAAAGATACACAAATAAACAAAACTTATTTATTTGTACCGACGTTTCGAACTGAATTTTAAGCCTTCAACAGGGCAGGAAAAACAAAACGAGATAACAACCTTAATTCAGAGAAGCATAAAAATAATAATAAACAAACTTAACGATAAATTAAGTAGATAGTAGTTGATACTAATAGAAGATAAAATATAATATTGTAGAGGTGAGAATTATATAAAATAAAGGAAAAAATAATTAAAAACAGTGTTCAATTGAATATAGAAATAAACATAATAATAAAAATTGAAATTGTTTTGACATTATACACATATTTGATGATGTTAATTTAATAACTCATTATTTACGTTTTCTTCTGTACCTATTATTGTGTTTACTTCTTTATTTACTTGAACACTGTCTCTTTTAAAAAATTTTGTTGTCATTTATTCAGTATATTTTTAACCTCTACAATATTATATTTTATCTTCTATTAGTATCAACTACTATCTACTTAATTTATTGTTAAGTTTGTTTATTACTATTTTTATGCTCCTCTGAATTAAGGTTGTTATATCGTTTGGTTTTCAGCATGGATGAAGGCCTGAAATTCAGATCAAAATGTCGGCACAAATAAAAAAGTTTTGTTTATTTTTATATCTTTGCTGACCACAGCTCAGATATAATATATTCTCCTCATATCTATTTAAGGTAAACTATTAATACCTCATTTAGAATAGAGTTAACTATTAACAGAGATGTTAATTAGCTATTATTTGGAACTAATAGCTAAAATTGCCCAACTCTGCCTATTAAATGTCCACTTATAATTTTTCAGAAGATATATAGTTTTTGATTTATTCATAAAAATTATATATATTTTTAAATTTTATAAATAAATATTTTAAACACCTGAGTCCAAATTTTTCAAAACCCAGTTTTATTGGACAAATACAGTATAAGGAGAAACACCATTAATAATTCCAGGTTCATAGTCATTTTCAAGGGATCCTATGTCCAAATTGTTGCTAATACTGGTGAAATTAAGATGATTTTAGTTTGATATTGTTGAGTATTTCATTATTTTTCAAGTGAGTAGTTTTCGAGTCATTCCAAAATTTTCCTAAACCCAGCCTTGTGGGACGTCTAAAGCATAAGAGGAACCACTATTATTAAATCAGTGAGTGAGACATGTACAGCTTTGTTTTAATATATAGATTATATAAACTTTTGTAACAATGATTCTCATTCCTCACAACCAATTCACACACATGTTTCCGACTGTTCTAGGTTCAAAAAATTTCTTCACTTTTTCAGGTCTAATAGATACTATACAATAATTAATCAGATTAAAGAATATACAATAATAGTTGGGATGGTGGTTGAGAAAGGTACAAAATACAAACCAAAACAGGTGTTCTGAGAAAATTTTTCAGTTTGAAAATGTAAGTACATAACCATTTTTTGATTTTGAGATATAAATCAATATCACTAGACACATCACAGAAAAAATGAACAAAGGATTATTATTAATAACAAAGGCTATCCAAATAGTCTCAACACTTCTTTATCAAACATGTCATATGTCTAATGTTTCAGCCACTCCGGCTATCTTCAAGTAGAATCTTCATTATAGTTTCACAGCCTCAACATTAATTTATAAAACTTTATGGGCTATTCTATCATGCAAAAGCAATAAACAACAACTAGTTGTTGAGGTAGGTTAAATAATAATGGTGTAATAAGTAATGATAGTAAAGTTATAGTCTTTACAAAGAAGATTTAATTATTAAACGTTAAAGTGACAAATACGGGTTTATTTTGACTGTGGTTAATTTGACTTGGTCATAATAGCTTTTTTATTAATAATAAAACTACCAGCCTCAAACAAAATAATAAAATAAATAAAGGATGATATTGAAGTAAATAGAAGGAGTATATATATAATTCTTCCTCTAGTTAATTATTAAAAAATAATTGAAGCCCTTCACAAAAAAATAAGAATTTACAGAAAGTAATCTCATGTTATACAGTAATATTAATAGTAATGTGAAGATAAACACAATTAATTTATCAGATTAATTCTATTCCCATTAATTCTTTCTCTAATGGGGACCTTCCACTGCAGACTTTCCCAAAGTTACCCCAATCTTCACAAAGTAACCCTAGTCAATGTAATTATCTTAGGCAAGTGTATAACACAAAAACATTTTTTGTAGTGCAACTATAAAGCTAAGTAGGTATATATTTAATATCTTATATTGGTTAATATCCCATATTTGATATTTGGGAAGATTAGATTGATTTATTAAATACCAATTTTTCTTGGGCTATAGAATTATGAAAATCAATAGCCTAAGCCTAAAAATCTTTATTCTATATGTTTAAGCAAAATACATTGAGAGGATTTTGAGATGAATGTACACATACAAATTGCTCATATCAGAACAGTGGTTGCCAAATTTTTTTTGTTCTGGCACCCTTCTTGGGCAAAACAAAATTTGTGGCAGCCATCCTGGGCTGAACTAATTTTGTGGCACCCTTGTTCAGCTAAAAAAAATATGTTGCCACTATTGTCCTCAGAGCAGTTGAGTATATAAGAAAATAAAAACAAAACAATGCAAAGTAAATGCTAGAATGCACTGTTTATTTTCTATTTTAATTTAAAAGTTTTTTTTAAGTAATATTTAGAGAAAGAGCCTTTCCCAAGCGGCACCCCTAGCATGCGATCAGGGCACCCACTTTGGGAACAGACGTATTAGAGTATAGAATGTAACATAAAATAATATACCTGAATTATTTTTGTTATCCAAAAGTTCTTCAATATCTTCTTCTCCAATAATCTCATTTGCTTCCTCATCATCCCCATCAAGAGAAATTACTTCAACAGGGACGACATCTATTTGAAAATATATATTTATTAAAGTATTCGTTATGGTCCCTACTTTTTTATTTTTTATTACATTACCCCCGCTGTTGTTACACACCTTTTGGATTCGGTGCCAACTTAACTATTCCACTCTTCCATTTCGGTTTATCCTGGGTTGTTGTTTTCCATTTTGCTAAGTGCAAGTCTTTGGTTCTAGGTCTCCCACGCGGTCTCTTTCCAACTACCGTGGTATTATTCATGATTGAGTTTAAATGGCTTCAGAAAGCATGCCCTAATTTATTTTTGTAAATTGGTAATTTCTTGAGGTTGGGGCGGAGTCGCATACAATGAACTTTTCTCCATCTAATCTGTTTAACTCAATTGGATTTATTGTACAACTACTTTTCAAGTAGTATTCAGTCTGCACAAAATGGATGTGTGATGAAAAAATTCATAAACACTTGATTGAGGTGGATTATAGCAGATGTGAAAATGAAATTCGGCAATTCGTGAAACAAAATATCAGAGATGCTTCAGCCTAAATAATAAAATAGTAAACATAAGATAAACCAAAAAAATGGTAGGAGAAAATTTGAAAAATTATAAGAGAAGGTTAGGAAAAGCTATTGTGAGGAAGAGAACACAGAAGGATATTATATAAGAAGAAGTTGGTGGGGGTGTGATCAGTAAAGAAAATATAGATTGCAAGAAAAACTTATTTTTAATTTATGCTGTTTTAACTTAAGTTGTCTCACTTAATCAGGGGCACCGTTTAGATTATACTGACTTGAATTTCCTTCTGCTTGGAAATCCAAGATAAACAAACAACTCATCATGTAAGGATTTTGGTTGTCATAGAGAAGGAAATAAACATAGATAAAACAAATTTAAAAGTAATATTCAAACAATAGGTAAGTGCATTGCCTGTAAAACATGTATATTCACATTAAAAAAAAAATGGACTAGAAATAAAAACAGCTTCCTAAACCACTTACAAAGATAATTATTGATAATTAGATAAAACAAAAATTAGATAATTAAATCATTATCTGAAGGACTCTATGTTTATCCTTTAATAATACAAATATACTGACTATAACAGATGCTGTGATTGAAAGTTTGTAGTAATCCAGGAGAATGTATTGGCTTCCTCCAAAATATTTTAGCAGTCGAACAATTACAACCAGACATTTGGTATTCAAAGGCAGAAATGGACATCGAATCAAGAACAAGAGTTTTGAACTAGGTGTTCATCAAGAATTTTAAGCTAATAACTTGTTGTTGAGAAGGAAGTGACATCAATAGTATAAGTCCAGTTAGAACTTATGTTTAATCAATAATTCTACAATTAAACAATAGATTTATTAAGAATGTTAAGCTACTAATAACAAAAGAGATCTGCACAAAATATTTCATTAATATAAGGACGCGTTTATCCAAATAAAAAGCACAACATACATCACCCTAAGCCTGAATTAATACAAAGTCAAACCTGTTTAATTTCGTTATGTCTAAGCTTATAGATGAGAATAATGAGTTTGGTTGTTTGAAGTTCAGGTAAGGTGCTAAGTTCAGGAACTACTAGTCAGAATGGAAAAATTCTTTTTCCATTGGACCGTTTGTTGACAAAGACTTTAGACTTTAAAACATCATGCTTTAAATCCAAATGAGACTTAAATCCAAAAAAAACAGAGTAGTAACCATACAAAAGAAAACTTACATATATATGTGTCTGACACCGATGTCATGACGACTTCATACTGATGGAAGCAAATTCACACTAATTCAATTTTTAATGAGTTGCTATTTAGGTAAATTTATAGTTTATAGTAAATTTATAGTACTCAGGGTCTGATGAAAATTTCACAACCTATTTTAACCATTTTCCTGAACAGATCCCTTCCTTATACCATCATTCTCTCTAACAATACAAAAAATTCCTATAATCTATTGTTCTTATATTATGTCTTGGTCATCTAATAATGGTACCTTACTTTACAATATTTTGCATCTTGCTCATTCAGCCCTGGAGAATAGCAGCAACATGGGTTGAAATAAATGTTTTTTTACTTTTTTGGTGGGTGCTAGGACCATCTTCCTTAAATTATATATGGTTAACTATGGATTTCCCTATAAATTCTTTATAATAGTAATAATAATAAAATGTTACTAGTTTGCAAAACAATGGTGGAAAATTCAAAATCTACTTATGCTCTTATTATTACTGCTTTAATTAAATCAGAGTAGTCAACTTTCACTTGCTAAAATGAGATAAAAACCCTAAAGGATCCTTTTGAGTGGAGGTCGAGCTTATACTAATCTGTATAAATGAGTTTTGAATTTATATGAACTCCAGCTGTTGGAACATAAATACAAATTTCCTATTTAAAAACTCTATTAACATAAATAGAGTACGAGTGTACAAAACAAGCTCCAGTGGCAGGAATTTTAAAATCCTCACTTAAATTATTATTTTAAATGCTTTAACTAGATCGCAGCTGTCGACCTCCACTCACACAAAAGGAATAAGTAAACCCCAAAACAGATACTATTCAGTGGTAGACAGGCCTTTTATAACTTGTAGCTTTCAGCATAAGTTGCTTTTGAAGTTCCCAGGCCAGGATTTACCATAGTAAACTAGTTCCTTGTATCTACATATAGTAAATTACATGTTTTTGTCATTTTGTCATCTTGATTAGAGTATTCTAGCACTACCAGAAATGCTATTAATTTCCAAAGACTAGCAATAGTTGTTATCTAAGAAAGTCAATAATTACTAACAATGACAGCTAGGTTTATGTCACATACACTCCATTCATGTAAGGAAAACACACATGTATACCATGCATAAATCATCTAAAAACAAAGAGAATTAAAAAAAAAAAAAATTAAACCTAATTATTTCCTCCTTTCAGCGAAACGCACAACCGATAAAACACTAATAAATCATAAAAAATTGAACCGTTCTTTTGAAGTTTTTAAAAAATTTCAAAACAGATTTAGGCGGTTATTCAGTAACTAACCACTCAATATCAAATAACAAAGAGGGCACTCAGAGAAGGTGTTTTGTGATGAAAATTCAAATTTAATAAAGGAGAGATAGAGTGAAGAGGTTTCCAATCGAATAAATGTTGTATTTTGTGATTATGAAGATACATATTATCATGTGTTTTTTCTTTTACAAGGGCAGGAGAAATCTTCAAACTCGGCACGTACTTAAGTGTGTGTTAATGGCTTATTTGCCACAAAATTCACCTCCCTACATCTGTTCTTTTCTTTCCGCGGTACCATTGTTTGGCATTACTTCATGGAGGAAAATGTCTGAGTGACAATATCTAAAGCATAAAGCAGAACTTCATTTCTGAAGTAGTCAGTAGGTCTGTCCTCACAACCACTTCTATCTGGAACTGTATGGAGAATGCGTAGTACAGGTGTTGGGAGGCAAAACCCCGAACGATGCATGCTCCGAACAGTCAGAACCGGTTGTTAGTGGAGTTCCTGTGATAACTCTCATAAGATAGTATGCATGTGCTCGCGTGCGTGCTTGTGAGTACGTATGTGCTTATGTGTGTAACAGCATAAGAGTTACGACCTGTTACCTGTGCGATGAAGACATAACGTAAGATGGAAATATGAGAGATGGCCTCACCAGACCAGACAAGAAACACCTATCGCGAACATACCGCTTAGCGACCTGGAAGTGAACACTTTAACGTGCAAGATATTTGATGGATAACAAGACGGCATCATTAAAGGTTGAAATGCCTTCTTATCACCACTGAAGGATACGATTATACAGATTGTAATTTGTTTTTTGTTTTTTTATTTATTATCACTAGTACATAAAGTCGTGAAAATATCATAAGTACTCTGTGCTTGCCAAAGTATATAGTGTTATTAATTACAGAGTTATTACTTTTTTGTACTTGTAAATTTCTGTTTTATTCTTATAATACATTTATAGATACTAGAGGTATTCATGATCTTTAGTTTAACAAGTTAAAGCGTGTTAAACAGAGAAATATTTCCTTCTTTTATCATGTTAAAACGATATAACATATTACATGGTTGAGAGTCTGGAACTAGGTCTGTTAAATTGAGACAATTGGAGTTCTGGCAATGGTCAGATTCTCCACTCAAGTTGAGTGTTTGCGGCTTTAGCGCACTTGCTCAGCCTTGCGGCGAGAGGGATGCGCTGGGATCTCTTGAGCTCTGCTCTGCCCCTCACACGTGGGGGATAGAGTGGGCTCAGGGATCCTCAGGTCGATTGTGTAAATATTGTATATATTATTTTATCATTATGTTATTTTATTTATTTATTTTTCATACAGATAGTCTGATTATGTTCATCTTGTCTATTCTTTTGTTTGTATATATTTTAAGAGTTTTTTTTATTTTATTTATTTTTTTAGTTTATTTTTTATTATTATTATTATTATTTTTTTTCATTTTAGTATGTATGAGATCATTCATCAATATTACCTATTGCCCTTAACTGTGTGGGAGATTGTAATATCTATCAATAAATAAATCTATCAAAAAAATAAAATTGAGAATGACGTCATGAAACAGGCCAGCTGAGCTCTACACCATTTTGTTTGTTGTGTAGGTTACTTGCTTGTAGTTTGTGTTTTGATTGCCTTAGTATTGTTTTGGACGTTTTTAAACAAGACAATCTGTAGCCAAACTTTTCACTTCTACTCTACTTAACTTTCACACTCTTACTTTAGGCTTGTTGTAGTAAATTACAGAAATCAAAACTTAAAAGTAAACAGTAACAAGAAATTTTGAAAAGAAAGTTTATTAAAGAAGTTGCTCAGAAAATCCTCTACGAGCTCTCATGGATTTAACATGACATTAAATAGGGCTGTTCACAATCCTATACTTATAACATTTAACATAGTAAAACATTTTACATTTTACACGATATCATGAATACCCATATTGTATGTTGTTGTTTTTTTTAATGTGTTAAGGTATAAGTCTTTTTAGTTTCACTCCTCTATTTCTTGTAAATAGTATTTCATTATTGTTATTTTTAATATGTTATTGTATTGTATAAAATAGATTTACGAAGGTTGTTCATAAACTGGTGGAGGTGAGGTACGACCTCTGTCAGCTGACTGGGGGTCGTATGGACTGACCGAGTAACTGTGTACATAAGAGAATCACTGGTAATAAGAAAACTGACTGGCTCGCTAGAAGCGGAGTCGAGTACATTTCAACAGGACCAGAACCTTCCTTAGGCATTCCTAAAAGGCATCAGTACATAAAAGTTATTGACTGGTCATGAAGAAAAGCAAGCAAGGAGTGGAGGGAATATGCGGGTATAAGACAGGCCAAACTATTAAGAAATTAATTTTTCACTTCTAGCACCAGGGAGACTTCTAGCAGCTAGGCCTATATGTAAATGAATTCCGATTATAAGAGTACCTGCAGGGCATTGCAGACTTAGAAGATTTATGGAACTTGTCACCGGCCCCGGAAACTGCGATAAACTACATAGCTGACTGTGGCCAGTTAGCGTTACTGAGGTATAGTCTTTTGGGCACCGATAGAATCCTAGAATATATGGCATCAGCCAATGAATGACCGACCTTTTTCAATTTCATTAGGAAATCAAAAAAGTTCGAGATGAAGGAATAATAATATAAGAATTACTCCATTGGTCATTCTTGGGGTTGACAAAAGGAACCAGTAGGCCCATTAGCAAGACTTTTCTTCCCATTTGCACCAGTACTAATACCATCCAAATCATTGTTGAATATGTTTGACTGGCCGATATCTAGCAGTTTGCTGTAACAGAACACGTCCGCTTCAGGTTGAGCTCCTTCAAGTGGCACGGCTCAACGACACAAGGCCGGAACTACCAGGATTTCTATCATACGTTGAAATACTGTAGTTGGACCTCCCACTGCGCCTGATGTGAAGGCCAGCTCTTGATTTCCAACTGCCCCTACGTTAGTTCCACTCCATTGCTTCCACTGTAACTGGTGTGGAAGCGTACAACTATTAATGCAGTAGCTGCTACAAACGATCCTGCTCGACATAATGGAAAAATACAAGCGAAGCATTATGACGGAGCACACCATCAAGAACTATAATGTCTCCGCTTATAGCCCGAACCAGGCTCAAATAGAAGTCCTGTGTTGTATTGCCTATACGTCTGTACTAGGTGATGATTATCTGGTTTTGTTCTAAATGTTATGACTTGATGAGCTTTAAACAGCCTTAAGAGGTGGTTGGCGCTTTAAACAGATTCCTGTTTACTGTCGCGACTGTGTACCGTTAAGCCAAGCAGCATGATATAAATTTTTCAGGAGAGCTCTTTTAAACAAAATTCAACAGTTCTTACTGAATATTCTATGCTGTTCATATTCCTTAATATTATAAGTAAATCTTTCAGAATCATCGTGTTTGGCAAACTAATACAATAAATATACGAGGAGAAGATGGTTGGGGGGTACGGTCAAAATAAAACACAAATAAGTTACTTCAACTTATTTGTGTTTTATTAAGACCGCAACCCTAACTATCTTCTCCTCGTATATGTCATCCACGGTCAACTATATCTCATGATTATAATTCAATAAATAAATCAAAAGTGAAACGAGCATTTTGCACAAAATTCTAATTGCCTTCGAAATTACGACATCACATGCTTGCTCATGGCCATTCAAATAAATAAAAGTAATTCTTATTAGCATACCCATTTTCTTCTTCTAAATGATTGGGTGGTGACCACTGGTGACGTATTTCAATCTACTTCCCGCTATCATGAAATTCCTGAATGCTACCTCTTTATTTTGTTTTCAGGTGATTAAAAGCCGTTATGGAAGCCGTTCCAAATTCAAACGTTATGTTCTATTTGAATCTTTTTCTTTTATTACGATTTTGCTTATCGAATTAACTGGACTTCAGTGTACATAAAATGTACGTTTTGTCTTTCGTGGAATCTATTTTGTATTTTATCGGTATTGTTCAAACGACGTTAAATTGTTTATACAATTTGCTACTCACTGTTGGCCATTTCATAGTTTTAGCAGTGATTGCAATATTTCAACTGTTTAATAACATTGTCACTACTAGTGGCTATGTTTTAAAAGTATTAAAGGAAGACTTTGAAGTTTTTGAACATGATTTACTTGTTCTAATATCTCCTGGTTTGAAGTGGATACAAGATAGTATAAATAATGTATTTATGAGTACTCAGCGGTCGTATGTGTTTTTATCGTCTCTCTGTGAAGGTTTCAGTACTTTTATAAGTAATATTTTAAATATCTACCAATATTTGAAGTGGGGTGTTACCAAGTCATTGGTTTTATTTCTAGACTCACTATGCCTAATTGGAAATACTTTCACTTACTGCTTTTGCTTAACTATAAAGCTTTGCTCAATTGAAACATTATATCAATTAAGCTATATTCTCCACAGTTATTTTGTACATATTATTAAATTGGAAGCTATATTTGGACTATTGATACTAACATTTCTTACTGTGATAAGCTTAAAATGTGAGATTCATTTAAAAATGATCTACATCTTTAATATTTTGTTTTTGAAATTAGTTACCTCATCGCATAATGGACTAAAACTATTCTTGATGATTTTCCCATTATTTATATCTGCAGTAAAAAGGAATTGGAATGGTGTCAAATATGTTCTATTTAAGTATGTGCGGAAGAAAGAATTGTCCAAGCTCAGTCGAGATGACCTTCAAAAACTTTTGGAAGAAGAAAAGGCTGAAAAATTATGTGTAATTTGCATGGACCGTAAAAGAAATATTATTCTTTTACGTTGTCAACACCTCATTTTGTGTAATATATGTGTTTCTACTATACTCGAGGATACTGGATTATGCCCAGTTTGCAGAACAGTTATTTTTAGCGTAATACCAGTTTATACATGATAATTTTGGAGCTAATCCAAGCAAATATTGTTTTATTTGTAGAAGAGAATATAGATTAAAAATTTTATTTTATATATTTAAGTTGACATTGTATAAAGTACAGAAGTTGATTGGCTGATTATAGATTGTAATAATTTGGGACTACCCTCTCTGACCTGTCAATTAGCACCATTATTAGTCTTCATGGACAGTAAATTATAAAGGCTGTGGAACAATTATTTTTGATGTTTTGCTTTACCTAACCATATTCTAGCATTATATATCTTAGTATAAGGCAAACTAGGGTATATATATCTTAAAATTTCATTAGTTCTATTCTGATTGACCTCACACCTGCACCTAGATACCTTATAAGTTATTGCTTCAATGGAAGATACTGCTCAATTTCCCATTTAGATGCATTGAAAAAGAACTGAGTAAGCTAATATTAGAGAAAAAAACTGCAATCATATATATGTTTTTACTATTTGTTATCTGCAACAAATTTGATCTCGTTTCATTTGCTGAGGAGCTTCGGTCCGAATATAAGTCTAATGTTTTTCTCTGTAATGAAAAATGATAATTCAACTTACCCTAGTTTACCTAAAATCTGCAGTGATCTGGAGAAAGACCTAACATTTTTAAATTAAATATTATTTAGATTTAACTTGGACTTTGATTTGATATATCATATACCAATACTTATTAAAACAACCACTCATTTCCTATTCTTGCTATATTAACGCTGGAAATATAATAAAATAAAAAAAAAATTAAATCATTTATACAGGCTTTCTCTTTCAAGATGTGATTAACACAGTTACATTAAAGGTTTTATCGGACAAGAATAGGGGACTGAGATATTATATAGGATGGGATGTGAGCACTAGTGAACCAACTGGTAATTGGATAAAACAGAAGAAATTATTAATCTTGACTAGATTGTTAACTGACAGTGAATGATTGAAGGATAAAATGATTCTGTTCAAGATTATCTGTTTTAGATAGGATAAAATGGCCATCCTGGACTAGTATGATATGATTAAAGAAAATATCCAATTACAACAAACCATATCCTTGTAGTCTCAACTGTTCTTTCTTAATTGATATGAAATGACCGTTTCGGCCACCCTGGCCATTATTAAGGACAATTCATTAAAAACATCTTTTATTACAACTTATTTACAATTTTAAAAACATGATATAATAGAATAAAACCAGTCTTGAAAAAGACAACGGAAATATATATGAAGACAACATCGTTCAGTATGTTGGTGATGGTCCTTGACCTAAACCAATAATACTCTGAGGATGTAACATTTTCCACAATCATAAGTTACAAACTGGTTACTTATGAAAGACAGTCCTCACTTTTCAGTGCTGTTGTAATGTAGGTTATGATATAAAACACAGCATCTTGCAGGGGAGTAGCATATTTCCAGCAACCTCTAATATTACCTAAGCAGCTTTACTTTATCTCTAAATATGCCTATGTATTCAAACACAAACTGCTTCATCCAACATATCCTCAGTTGCTTCAAGGAATGTCATCATAAAACCAACCAGGAAGTGATCTCTTATCCATTTTTTGTGAAAGTTATAAATATCAAAATGAATTCACAATAAAGAACATACATAATATCTTATAATAATTTGCTCCTAAAAGTTAACTGTTCTGGATTTAAGTTAAATTTCTACTTTTACTTTAAAAAATTGTAATTACTGATAATATTAGTAACAAATTTCTTCAAAATGTAAAGAGCCTATAGAACATTGTAGATATAGTATTTGTGGCAATATAAATAAAACTAGTTAATATTTACTGGGTTAAGATCTTCCATTATAAAGACTTTTTTGAGGAACATAAATATAAAAAAAACAAACTTGGATAAGGGAGACATTGGAGAATTATAGATTAAGGTATCAATGTAAAATGCAAGTAAGTAACAATAGTAGTCATCATTAAATGAGTGTTTTATAACATTTAGAATGATCAAAATTTTAATAAATCTAAACTAAATATTTGGTATGAATAAAATAGTTTTCCTTGAAAGTTTCTTTATTTTTTGTTTTTTAAACAATGATATCAACATTTAAATAATAATCCATGCATAATTTTCTGAACCTTAGAATAGTGAATGGGTTTCGAGAAAACAGTTAACAGCAAAGTGTATTTAAGTATTGTTTAAAATGAAATACATTTAGGGAAATGTGTTTATTTGAAAGTGATTAGAACATTTCTAAATAACGATTAAACAAACTCTTTTTCTTCATCTTTTTAACAGCCCAGGTATCACTAACCTGTTATATTGGATGGAAAACATCTCGATTCCATGCTGTAAAGTGATGTATAGATATTATATAGCTCTTTCAGTTTGTTTGCCCATTATCAAAACAAAATTGTAGACCAGATTTTCTTACAACTTACGTCTATGCTTTACTTAGTAAAAACTGGATTTCTGTTTTTATTTTGGACTGTAGAACTATTTCTGGTTAGATTTTAGAAAAATTGCATGGTATAATTGGAACAGTTCTTATCAAGTAACGAATTGTATTAGTGGTCAGGAGCCTTGATTGTGTGATACTTTTAAAACACTTGAAAACTGTCCCAATCAGTTGGTTATGAAGTCAAAGTAGATTGTTTAGATTTCAAAATACCAACGTTCCTTGAACAAGAAGTCAGATGGAATAATTTAAGGTGATAAACAAAATTTAAAAAGATTAAATAAGACATAATGGTAATATTTTTAAAATTAATCTAAAACACTATTATTTTGATTTTTTAATATGGTAGTTATTCTTGTCACTGAGGCCATTTATCTAATTCAAAACATGTTTGTACTGGTAAATATGCATTACATATTTAATAAATTATACTATTACATAAGTTAATTTAAAATGTATATATTAATAAAATAAAACTATACAGTCGTTATTAATAAAGTATAATTAATCACAGGTAGTCTTAGTAGTTTTTTTTTATAGGCGTTCAATAAATATTTTTTACAACTTCAAGTCAGTTCTTTTTTCTTGATTTATCCTGATGTGCTTTGATTAACATGTGTAAAATTGCTACGGTTTCTTTTGGGAAAATGTCTTCTTCTGTCATCAGGTATTTCAAAGCATGTATACAACCGCCCAATTTTTGATTTGATTTTGGTTTTCTAGTTTCTTCATCCTGAAATTACAAAAGTCAATACATATTACTGTTTTAGAATCAATATATAAATCAAATGAAAATCAGCAACATGTATGCTGAAAAGAAACAATTAAATATTATTTATTATTTCTAAAAAGCTATGACTCACCATTATATAAAAATAAATATATTAATTCTAAGTTACTTAGAATTTATCAAGGATTGCGAACAGCTACATTTATTCAATAATGTTGATTTAGTAAATACCTATTGCTTGGACAAATAATGTAATTTTTTTTTTAATTTTCTTTCTAGTAAGTTTGATTATATTAATTATTAAATAAATCAAAACTTGTATCCTTTTTTGTCTTAACACTTTTCATTTTTCACCAGTCCAACGTTTCGGCCATTTTAGCCATCCTCAAGGACATCTTCAATTATAATTTCTTCCTCACATTAAATTTAGAGTTACTTTTGCAGGCTATTCTGCCCAGGTTATTCATTAATTATAAGTTAAAAGCCTATTTTTTTTAAAAAATTTAAAATCATAAATATTGAATTCTTCTTATATAAGATTATTCACACAAATTCACTACCATATATGGTTTAAATTGGAAAAAAAGGGTTATATGGTAGTGAATGTGAATTTGTGTGGATAATCTTATACAAGAAGAATTGAATATTTATGATTTTAAATTCCAAAAAAAAAAAAGGCTTTTAACTTATAATTAATGAATGACCTGGGCAGAATAGCCTGCAAAAGTAACTCTAAATTTAATGTGAGGAAGAAATTATAATTGAAGATGTCCTTGAGGATGGCTAAAATGGCCGAAACGTTGGACTGGTGAAAAATAAAAAGTGTTGAGACAAAAAAGGATACAAGTTTTGATTTACTTAATAAATAATTACCTTGTCTCATGAAATTGAAAAAATATAATTATATTAATTATGTTATATTACTAAGTTCTTGCCAAAATGCTTCCCATGTCATCATGATTTTGTTGAAACAATTTTTACTTTCAGTTAGCTATATATACAATATATAATACGGGTAAGTGTTGCGATTGTGATAAATTTTGAATTACAAGTTTTCAATAGAAATACAACTTTTGAGCTCTCTTGGGTCCAAATAACCAAATCTCGCAAAACAGTCTGTGTGTTTCTTAAACGAATAATGAATTATTCAGACTTTTCTTTTCAGAATTTTCTAAAAAATGGCTTTGATTTTGATTAGTCTTTTATTATAAACTAATGACTAATTTGATAAGATACAAATGGAAAATTTTCAAAATAGCTTCCTCAAAACTACCTTTAATTTTGTTTGTTTTAAATAACTAACCACCTCACAATTTTATAAGTAATGAAAAATGGAATAGTATAAACTATGAAAGGATTTGATTTTTAACTTGATAAGAGGAAAATTTTTTTCTAGATTGAAAACATTTCCGGATAAAAGTTTAGTAATATAGATGTATTATGAAGTGTTGAAAAGCTTTTTTGGAAAGGATTTTAGAAAAAATAATTCGCAAAGAAGATAATGATGAAAAATAAAAGGTCTGTTTTAATACAAGTTCTAATTGGAAGGCACAGGTGTAGTATGTTTTCTGTTTCTTTATTCTGCTAAAGTTTTTGATATCACTACATTTTTATTAATTTAGGGACCATCATGGATTCATTTTTTGGGCCTGAGACTGATACAAGTTTAAGTTCTTAGAGAAATATATATAAACAATATTTTGCTGCCGGTTGTCATTACCACAGACTGAATTTCCATCCTATTGCATGTTTATTCTCTGGCTCTAAATTCCACCAAACCTCAACAGAATTTCGAATCATGGAAAAGATATTCAGATAACACAAATGTTACATTGCATGTTTTGATTTTTTTTTTTTCACAAAATCCTTTAACTCATTTTGGGTAAAATTCCACAAATTTGATTTTTGTTCAATGCTTTTACCGAATATCGACTTGCTTTTTATGAAAATTAGACTAAAAATTTAGTGAGTTTAATTTTATTCTAACAGGATCAGGTAATCTTTCTGTGTATTAATATAATAAATTAAACAATAAAGTTAATTACTGCAGGATTTAGGTGTTCAATAAACATTTTAAGTTTTTATTGCATGATTTTACACATTTTGAGCTTTTTACTGCACAAAAAATCTGATCTCTACACATTAATGTGGTAAGGTTGATATGCGATTGTTCACTGTGAAGGATTGCACATGTGATAGTTAATGTAACAGTTGGTTCACTGATATTACCGATACTTATAACCCCCTTCCTAGTCATTTATGACATACTGGGGTTATCTAGAGGTAACAAACCTGTTCTAACCATGGTATGGGTCCAGCTTTCATTATGTGGGACCACCACAGTAATGAAAAAATCAACACTTCAGGCTAAATTCGAACCAGTGCCGCCATAGTTTCCATGAGGCAAAGACCCGCACCTCAACCACCTGAGCTATGGACGGCCCTGATACTACCTATACTACTATCACACCAAAGCTAGTGAGAGTACAATCATGACTGTAAAAATCATACAGTTGCAGTTATAAATTACCTCACTGATTCCCCAAGAGCAGGTATCTGTTGGGTAAAAAGGGTATTTTCAAGGGTCTGAGTGGAAAAATCAACAGCAATGATAAAATCATTTCAAGTATTTTCAATATTGATTCAATAAAAATTTAGCACAGAATAATTGGTTACGAGGAGAATATAAATAAATTTTACTGTTATATTTTTTAAGTAAAAAATCCTCACTACCTTTATTTACCTTGTCCAGACAACAATTAAATTAAGAAGTAAAAGATTTTACCTTTGAAAAAAGAAAAAATTTGAAACCTTGATATTAGTAACTGGTGGGGGAAACTAGTCCGGTAAGTGGGCCTAATGGTCTTTTTTGCCAATCACTTGCGGCTACCAGAGTTGCAGCCACGTACTAACCAAGGTGGGAGTGTTGAGATTCATTTCTCAGGACTGCCCCAGGTGGGAATTGAAGCTACAACGTTCCAAACCCGGCACTCAAAGACCTAAGCCCCAACCCGCACGACCGTCATGTCCCTAAATCTGCATCCTAAGTTACAAGTGAAATTAAGTTTATTTTTGTATTTATGCCATAATTTTTCAAAAGAAAATTTTGAATTTGTCAACACGAGAAGTATTATTAAAAGTACTTTCTGTAAACTGTTGAAATTGAAGTAAGTCAATTTTTCAACTGAAAGGCTCATTTGGAAAATTAGTACAGGAAATATTGCATAGTAAATAACATAAAAATATCTGTCCTTAAATGAACGAGGTAAAATTTCAACTCTAAGTATAGTATTATATGAAAGTTGTGTGAGGCGCCACCACACTAGATTTTCTCTCAATGGCTCAAATATATATAAAATTGTTTGAAGTAATAAGGATAAGTTTGTACCAACCTTAATTAGACTTAAATGAACTGGTAAGGCGTTGTTAACGAAAGATAATGCATTTCTTTGTCTTGCCCACTCAAACAGTTTTTGATATAATTCCAAAGATGTATTCATTTCCCAAGAAGTAGCAATCTTTTTATCGAGTAAATTACACTGAGGATCAACAATACTGCTTACTTTCACAATAGCTTCCATCAGTTCGTCCAATTGTGAATTGTAAGGTTTCATCTACAAATAGAAAATGCCTTGAACATGATTAAAAATTAATAATAAACTATATTTATTGTTTTGGTTTGTAAAGGTTTAACACGTTGACTGCCAACTAAGAGTTATCTCATATTCGGTGTTATTGCCCCAGACGCCAACCAACGAGATAACTCGTAGTTTGCTTACTTGCTTTAGTTGGCCAAACTTACATTGGCTTCCTAGACTGAAATCTTAAAAAGTACTGTGGCAGTCAATGTGTTAACCAATGAAATAATGTTTTCCTTAAGAAATCATCGCAACAAGCTATTTAGCTTATAAATGAAATTCAGTGTAATCCATTGAGAAATTAAGGAACTAGTAGCCTGACATAATTCAATCTAGAGACAATTTTTAACATAAAATTGTAATTGTGAAGTCCTGTTTCTCAAAATCATAGTCAGCCTTCTCAAACCAAGGTCATGTAGTGTTAATAATTCCAATTAGCCATGACTCAAGAAAATATAAAAGTACGATTTAAGTTTGGAAGTTAATTGCTTTTTCCAAAAAGTTATTCACTTCACGATTATTGCTAAAAAATAAACTGAGTTTGGCTGCTAATACTAGAGAAAGAAAAATGCCAATGTTATTTTATGATAAAATGATGAATATATATTTAATCAAAAGAAAGAAAATATAATTGAAGAATAGAGGGAAAGCTTCACAATGGCAAAATCTTGCCTTAACAATAATGAGCACTTTGGGATGGAGCAATAACAAATCACTCAACAAGAAAGTTCAACTGATCTTGTCAATTTAGGTTTTGAAAAAGTTCAGTAAAGTGATATATATTCTATAGGGCAGCGGTTCCGAAAATGTTTCACTGCAGCACCCTTTTCGGATTAAACCCTAGCTGGGTTAAATAAAAATTATGGCACAACTATCTTTAGAACACAGTAGAATACAAAGAATAAATAGTGCTAAGTCAATACTGAAATACACTGTATATTTGCTGTTTTAATTTTTTCCATTTTTTTTTTTTGTAATATTTTAGAAAGTAGTATTTGGTTGCTGCACTCCTGGCAGGCAGCATATGCTTGGGGCACTAGATTTGGGAAACACTGGCTCCAGGGCAAAATTGGCATAGATTCTGCATTTTTCATCAGTATTATAACTACTTTCTACATATTTGTAACCATACTAAATAAATGGTAATTTGTCAGGAACTAATTTTATTTTTAAAAGCGATTCCGACACTTAATGCCAGTAACACTAAAGGTACGCTTACATATCTTCCCCCTATCCACTAAAAATGGTGAAACCTAAAGAGACAAGACCACAATATATTATTTCCCAAATACTACAGCTATTGTTATAAAATTTTGAGCATCAAATGAGTAATGTTAATGTAAAGATATATAAGGTTAAGTATCAAGCTATCAAAGTAAAGATATGTAGCAACTTTAATTAGAGATAAGACTTTTAAACAATTATAATAAAATAGTAAATATATGAACATAGTTGAAATAATAAATTTATATTTATATTTAATCATTTTAGAGCCAGAAGTGGTACTAGTTCGAATCAGTTATTATGAAATAACCTTCATTTCACACCAACGGAATAAATTCTTTGACACTTTGGAATCAAGAGAGATTAGAATCAAAGAAACGTTCTTGAACTTCGGCTTCCGAATATGAACAATCTAACTGAATGCCAAGCCAATCAAAAACATACAAATAATTAATCATACGGTTCATAATAATAAATAGTACATACCAATATTTATTTGAATCATAAATTTGGATTTTTTCCGCTCAAAATGTATGGATATATTAAATAAAATAATGTTCGTGGAATAGCGAGTTATGTTTTTGTGTTAAATTAATAAATAATCTTATTTTTCCTGAAGAGGGCCTTCACATTTTTTCATCTTTAGACTAATCACATATTTCTGATTTTATTATCAAAATAAAATCAGTGAAGTAAATTATGATGTGATAGGAGTTATTTTATTTTCATCAATTGGACTAAGCCAAAACTTAATTATTAACCTCCCAAGACTAAAAATTTGGATTAAAACTTATTACTATAAAATGCTATATTTTTAAATTTAATTAAAACTCATCTTATTTTCTTATTCTGTTAATATGGACTAGTAGTTCAATAAAGATATAATTTTTTAAAATACAAAATATGTAGTGTAGTTAATAAAAATCAGTTTGAAACTTGAACTTGATGTGAAATTGTTGATGCTGAGGTAAGAGAGCTAACCTAGTAACATTTCTGTATTACTTAAGTTTTTACAACCTCAGTCAATAAAGATTTAGTTTACAAAATGTTTGCAGGCAAAATACAAATAATGAGATTTGTCTTTATTAACTTTAAGTTTCATTAATCTGTGAATGAACATACCTATCTAATAAGAATCTTAACATCTAGGATAATATAGGATATTATATTTTTAAAAAATCAAAGAACTGAAGAATAAACTACCAAATCAAAATTCCTTGTGAATAATTACAGTGGAACCTTGCTATGCTACAATGCAAACATACATTTCTGTTTCTAATTTTATACATTGATAAATAACTTTTTTGTAATTTTTTTTTTTTATAACTTATTATTGATGCACATTTTTTCTTTATTAGCACGTTTTAATTAAATATATTTGTAAGTAGTTCTTTCAATGCTTTATATTTTTTGCACACACTAAATTACACTTGGTTTTTCCCTTGACCTGCGATTTTGTGCGAGTCCACTGTACATCATTTGTATTTAACAAAATTATATAAAATATCTACACACAGCAGCCATGTTTCACAAAGGAATTACAATAGGTCAGCACATGTCATTTATCAGAGTTCCGGAAAGTAAATTAGCTGCAGAGAAATGATACACATTTTCAATTCTAAGCTAGTTTTATTTTCATTTCTTTAAGATATCATAGAGGCCAGGTACTTCTTGACATATTGTAATGTACTACACCCTATAAATTTATAACCCTCAAATCATTGCTGTGATTTTTACTAACCATACATTATGATTTGATACTGAATTCTCGGACAATATCCACCACAACCAGAGTTTTATTTAATTTAATAGTTTTTACACCTTAAAGAAAAAAATATATTAACAATAAAACAAAAATCTATATTAATATAATAACAACTTAGAATATAAATATAAAGAATTATTAATGAAAAATATACTTTATTTCATTATAGTAAACAGAAAACTTTGTTACGATAAACGAGAACCAATTTACTAATAGTTTAATGTAATGGATAGTTTAAAAGAGATGAATCAAACTAGCAGCTGCAAGGTAATAATTTAAGTCAAGACACCACAGGCAAAATTAAATGGTTTGGAGTAATGTTAGATTTTAATCCATATATTTTGAATAAAGTAAATGTACATTTATACTTTCAGATAATTTTGGTTTACAAATAAATTTTTAATGATTTTTTTTAATTGATTCATAAATATTATTTGCTTTTAGATCAGACAAAAGCAGATAAACTTTAATTCAATCAATATACAATTAGTGAAATTGTGGATGAATAAATATTTTTTACATATCATATGAATAAAATAATTATAGTGAAAATTAATTTACAGTTATTCCTAAATATGGTTTTTCAATGTTCCATGATTTATATACAAACAGAATTATACAAAATAAAAACAAACTATTATACTGTATGACTATACAAATATAAATTAAAAACTAAAATTCTTATAACTAATTGGGTTTTAATTTCAATATAGAATTGGAATTCAAATTTCCTAATTGTGCTTCAAAGAGGACTTGATTGATCAGTCTTTCTGCTAAAATGGAGGATGTATTATTCATTTCTCGGAGTTTATTAGCAACAAGTTTTCCAACAATATCATAAGTATCCTCCCCGCTATCCAAATCTGTCGAGGTTGAATTATTGCTTAAAGAATTCTTCTTATTGTTTCTTTCCACGTTTTCTGGAAGAACGTTCTGTATAGGAGAACATCTACCTTCATTATCCTAAAAAGTGGTCAAGAGAAAAACAGGTAATACTTCATTGAATTTTTCTGGATTTATGTATTCTTGTAGTAAAATAAGGCAACAATAAAAAATAATAAATCGTGTAGCTACTTACCACATGTACAATCGTTTTTCAATAACGACACAAAATTCTGAAGAATAAAGAAGAAATAAAATTGAAGAAGGTTTACTTGTGTAATGGAAAGCAGTTATGCAAAAGAGAAGTTAAATAGTTAAGAGGTAATAAATATTCATAATTTTTCTGTCAAAAAATATAAAAATTCAAATAATTTAAGTTCTTTTTAATGTTTTTAATTATGTACAGATAATTTTCACTACCTAGTTGATAAGTAGATATATTATTTGTTATCTACTTATATTCCTATTAAACTTTTTTTATTCAATACAGTTATCTTGTTTGTAATTAGTCCTGAAATTGGAGCATTGGCACAAGTAATAGGTTTTAGCTATTGGTGTTATTCTCTCCATTCACTAACTTCTCCTCTGTACAATATCAACAGTCAACTATAAATAATCCGTAGTGAAACTTATTTTTTATTGAACACCAACGTTTTACCATGATGTTTAGATGAAACATTGAAAAAAAAAAAAAAAGGTTCGACTTATATCTTGTTTTCAACACAACTTGTTTGAAAAGTGTGTTCTTCTCACAAAGTGTATTCTTCACTGACTCGGCTCCCTCTCTCAACTCCTTAAATTAAATTAAATATACAAAAGAATACCATAAAGAAAACATCATCTTAGTTTAACAGAATCTCGATAATGTAAAAGGGAAGAAACCATGCAGTTTCCAGCCCTGGCACCAATAACAGATAAGATTAACTGAAGGGTAAAAATTTATATTTTTCCAAATAAGATCATTAATAAGAGAAAGCAAAAGTTTTGATGCATTAAAGAGTCCTGGACTAAGCTATTTGATTCATAAAAGATTCCTTGACTAAACTAAGAAACCAATTAATAAGAAGATAATTTCTTCTGACAAAAATCACTAAATCTATTGTTTTAATTGATATAAATAACAGGACACTAGATTTGTTCGGTTATAATATAACCCTAAAATTATACAAAAATAATATTCTTAGTAATACAATTTAAATTAAGCCCTTAATATAAAATTATAGATGTTATTAAACTATCTTACTTTAATATCAGAAACTATAGATGTAACTGGATCGTTTCCCAAACCTACAAGATTGTCATAAGTAGGATTCTCTAAAAACTCCTTGGCAGAGACCTAAAGAAAGAAAAAAAGACAAACTTATACAGTAATTATATAATGATAAAAATTAGCAACAATAAAGTTATTTAATCTTAGTTCTAATATTTATAATAATAATTTTATATGTTTGTATAATTTAAAATTTCCAAATTAGATCAGGTCATTCATTCTAATAAAATGGACTACAGAGAAAAATATTTTATTTATTTAATTAAAAATAGATTAATAAAACAAAATTAAGTATTTTAATTTAATATGTACAAAATGTATCTTAGGTATTTTATAGATTTTTTTTTTTTATGTGGAACATTTAAAAGGGTTGGGCATAAGACACAGCTGATACCATAATGGATAAGGAGCAGCTCCATAAGTATATTGCTCAGCCAAGCGTTGGCTTGCACCACAGTCTATATTAATGTTAAAAAATTATGTTACAATAAATTAAATGGAGCACCTCCTTCCTTCCAGTTAAATTGTAAAATAAGAAGAAAAAAAAAATTGATTATTCCTCCTCTCCAAACCCCCAAAAACTATCACATCTTGTGTACCCTGATTGAGAAGGAAACAACCCTTAATACCCCGAGTTAGCTAACCAATGTGTTCCATGGTGCTTTAATTCCTATGAAAGCCAGCTTGTTCTTCTGACAAGATTTCATTTCAAGTACAATTGGTGCATCAAGATCATATTTCCATAAAGTTTTGAGAAGACGCCTGTCAAAGATATAAGTCCGAAGCTGCAAACTGTACCAGCTGGCTTATCCTATTTCAAAATTGGTACAATTTCAGCTTTAGCCCATTCACGTGGATAAGGGGTTTTTCAGGCAAGGTTGAGGAACTGTAGAACGGCTATTTTCATCATCCCCCTGAGATGATTAAGAAATTGTGACTAGATGTCATATCTGGATCAGAGTTCTTGCCCCCTGGATTGATATGTAGCGCTAAATCAAGTTCCCCTATGTCAAACAGGGAATTAAGGAGTTATTCCTGTTCTTCAGTAAAGCAAGTGGGATGCAGTCTTGGAAAACTTTCCTAAGACTTGACTTTATAATTTGTTACTAGTGCACAAATTGACATAAGTGTTTGCTAACTCCTCATTTTTATTCAAGCTTGGAGTCAGTTGTTCTAGTCAATTCTGCTACATTCCCTATCTCATTGCTTGCTTTCATCTTTCAACTTTTGGATTTCTTTATTCCAAAAAGATCGGTACCCTGTGGCAGTAACTTTATGTATTAGGGTTTAATAGGATTCTCCAACTTCTTGTAGGATTCATCTATCTTATCATTCAGTTGATCTAAAGAGATTTCTTTGTCTGAAAGAGCAGTGAACTTGACCCCATCAGCCTTTTTAAGGTTCCACACAGCTTGTTGGTGTACATGGGTGACTTTCTAAGTAGATATCCCGCTATAAGATAACTCGGCAGCGAAAACCATTTGGTGCTGAGATCCATTAGGATAAGCAGGACAAGAAACTAGTAAGAGATGACAAGTTTTGGATGAGAAGTACTGTCTCCATTATACGGCAAGGAAACAGCCTACAATTCAGAATATCAACTGCATTGGAAACATTTTGTTTTTTTTAAGAACACTGTTTAAACGTCGTATCTGAGTTGATACGACCTGGTGAAACCATTTTTGTCTACAACTTCAGCAATTTACCTCCACTACAAATGTTACTAAGTCAAATGATTCACCATTTAGTTACCATTGAGCACTAACCAACAAAACATTTGAATTAATTAAAAAACAAATTTAAAATTAAAAGTGTTCTATCTCAGAAAGCATTAAAAATATAAGTTTCGTATTGGTCTGAAAAATTGGATAATTTATATTGCTATATAAAAAAAAAATTTCTATTTAAACAAACCAAGATTATGCAATTATAATTATGAGAATTATTATATTATACTGATAAAATAATGATATTTATACCAGCTTTAATCCAGAGGATATATTATCAGGATAAGCTCCACTGCTGGGTTCGCTTGATGACGTTGTACTCTCAACATCATTTTTTTCTTCCTCTTCCTCTTCATCGCCCTCACTACAAACATCACTTTCACAAGAATCATCACTATATGGTGTGTTTCCATAGTCTTCTTCATCGTCACTTTCATCACTTCCTTCATCATCACTAATCAACAAAAAAAATTAACAATAATATTTAACTTATTAAAACATTGCTATAATTAAGGCGGTAGCTGAAAAAAAAGTATTTGCTGTTAAAAACTTTTATTTTCTGTAGATTGTATTTTTAGAATATTTACCAAAGTTTCAGAGCTCTTTGATGATTTTTAAAGCTGGTAGCTACAATAAATGAGATCTAATTTCACACGCTGACAAATGATTTACAAAACTTTACCAGATGATTTCTAAGAACAGGGTCTTCATGCGTGCAGTTCCTTTCTCATTTAACAGTTACTACAAACCACAGAATAAAAGAGAGGAATTCATCCGAAAAACATAGAGCTTTTTTTTTTTTAATTAAATATTTAAAAAGCATTGATAACCGCCAAGTATCATTAATCAGAAGCATTTAAATAGTGAAATTATGTTCAAAAGTACCATTGGATACTACCGAAATATCTCAGTGAGTAGGGAGTTTATAAATTAAAGGTATATAAAAAAAATCATTAATGATTGTTATGAACTGCGAATGATTCTTGAGCAACACGGTGCAGTGCAACAATTAGTAAGGCAGGTCACTAATTAATAACATATTAATATTTAATGAATTGCTTTCATTAATAAATTACATAATTTTTATTTTAAAATAAAGGTACCATTAAAATGAACCTTTCATACTACTTATTCCCCATCGATGGTTCGTGGCAGGAGACGATAACACATATGTTTGTGATGATTTATGATTAATATTTTCTATAATGTTAGTGTGTCAGCTGAAAGGTTTTAAGAGGGAATTTTCAAATATATTCTGAGAAAACATAGCTCTATAATATGCACATCTCACAAACATCACAGACTGATTAAACAACGCATAAAGCACACCACCTCACTCTGTCATAATTTCTAATCATATGACTGACTATAACTGTTAGGGCAGGTTCCTAGACATTTACACTGTTACAGGCAAATACCACTTCCCTTCCTTTAGGTTAAAATTTTAAAATGTTGAATGATAAATGTTTCAAGTGATATTATGTAAAATTATTGTATAGCTTTATAAATCTCTATAGCCTAAAGGGGGAAAAAATCAACTAAAATAAGCTTCAAAACTTTGGAAATACCAAAATATAAACACTCTTAATATTGGATTGCTATAATTATTATAAACATAAAAAATTAGAATGAAACAACTGAAAATTAATAAAATGAACATCACATTAAAAAATTCATTCAAAACAAATCTTAAACATTTTGTTTTATTTAATCAATAAAAAAATATTATATTTACTATTATATAAAGTAAAAATATTAATTTTACAGCTCCCAACGATCCAAAAGAGCACAACTTATACAAAAAGTTTTTTCTCTTACACCCATTTCCAACAACCAGTTATTACAAAAAATAGGAGATGATTACTATAAGATATCACTAAAAAGATATACCCATAAATGTATACTAATAATACTATACTGGCCAAATATACACTAATAAACAATACTTGTTTAATGTATATATTTTATCTTTTAACCATGTGCAATAATTTTTCTTTTCAGCATTATTTATAATTTATGGTTGTTTACTTTATTAGCTTTTTCAACTCAAGACATAAATCTTGTCTTCATGAATACATCAAGTCTCATAAGCAACTAAATATTTAAAACAAATTAATGATTTCTACCCAGACTAGCATAGGTCTTGCCTGTGTGAGTTCCGAGAGGGAACCAACTTTCAGTACTTGACACTAGTCAAAAATTGAAACAAATGAAAGTCTCTTTTCTATTTAATTGTCACTTTGCTGTATCTTTATGTCTAAAAATAATAGCTGTTTATTTTTTAAGTCTTCGAAAACTTAATCTATGTTGTTAAATATCATCAATTATAAGTGCACGGCGATCACCGATTGTTCCATCTATACTGCACTGTTCAGGTCTTTTATAAAAATCATACTAATGTTCAAATATTTAAATTTATAATCCAATTACTAAAAATATTCATTTCACATACAAATGATTTAATAAACATTATTCTATTCATCAACACAATGCATTAATATGCTATTTAAAACATCTAATAATCCTATATTTCAAAAGAATTATTTATAAATTGTAAATAATTCTTAAATTATACTAATATAGAAATAAATAAAAAAAATTTAAATATAAGAAATATACAGTTTCTTTTATCATTCAAATAATAATGTTTTCTCCACATTGTTAACATTAATCAACTTTTTCTTATATTTCTCACAATATTCACTGTTAATTGTTCAATTTCGAATGTATATTTTCAGTTCATTATAACAGTTAACACTTTTTGATTTTCTTTGACAAGAGACTTAATATATCATCACTACAATATCTATTAATTTGTACCATCTGACCTTCACTTTTATAAATATTTAAAAATTTCATATTGCCTTAAGTTAAAAAATAAAGATCTAAAACAAAATGGTTCATAATACATATATTTTCTCTTCTAGGATGTTACATGAATATTGTATACACTACATGGATACATCATTTCAGCTTTTATAATTTAATATATTTATACATATCTTCTTTAAATAAGCACATTTAATACATCCCAGTATTATTGGGTGAATCAGAATTATCTAAATATATAATAAAATTTAAATTTACAACAATAACACTGCAAAATGGCTAATGACTAGAACTTTTCTAATCTAGTCTCAAAAGTCAATTTTTGTGGATTAAGAACCATCATGTTTTTAATTCTTAATTTTCAACCTTAAGGCTTTATGAGATTTTAAAGAAGTTATAACTGGTCTTTTAGAAATCCATTCTAATAAAATAAAAACTATATAATAAAAAATTCAATTAGAGTGACTTTTAATTGTTACCTCATACAGCCTAGAGATTCAACTTTCTCAGCAGTTTCGGCAATCTGTTTCATCTTTCCTTTCCCTCCAGTACCAAACTTGTTACCATCTACAATTAATCTCTTAAACCTCGGCTTAGACATCACAGCCTCGGCTAAAGCTACACCTCCTGATATTTTGATACTGTTAAAAGATACCACCAATTCCTGAAAAAATGTTTTAGTCATAAATATTTGTTTTTAAATAAAATGTGAATTGTTTAAAATTGTTATCAATAACAAGATTGTATAAATATATCATTACATTCATAACCACTACTCACCACAGAATTTTTACTTTAAATAATACAATTATAATAAAAGTTATACATAACAAGAATGTACAAATAGATCATTACATTAAACAACAGCAGTTCACTAACTGATTTAATACAATACTTTTCCATAACAAAGAATCATTAGCTGAAGACCTATAAGAAAGTAGATCACTCGGTTTAGAAAAAATCCATTAGATAGGTGCGAGATGCCCTGGAAAAAGTTTGGAGCAGATCTCATTCCCCCCCCCCCCAAAAAAAGTTACCAACTTGTTCGAAAAAATGAGATGTACTAACTGGATTAAGAACCTTTTTGCGAAATATTTTTCTAAAAAAATTTTGATTACCAGTTGTAAAATTTATCATTACCAGCGTAATTTATCAAGAGCGTGTAACAATCCTGTTTCCATAAATTTTTTTCCTCTTCAATAAAACCCAAAATGAATTATGGAAATAAAAACTCTTGAAAAATATACTAATAAAAGTAATATTCTTTCTAAGTGTAATCTTCAACAGTTACTATCGGTCTTTACAGAATAAGTCATTATATGGCCATTAAAAGGATAAAATGAAATATGGATCGAGTTAACAAGTAAAAAAAACACAAACATAATTTTTCTAACAATAAACTTTTAACAGTTAGTTTAGGTCTCTGAAGAGTTATTCAAAACATTATAGGATCGTTAAAAGCATAAAATGGATTATAGATAGAGTTAAAAAGTAAAAAAATCTTTTACATCCAATGGATTGCTGAAAGATAAAATAAAACCCTTGAAAAATATACTAATAAAAGTAATATTTTTTATTTTTAATAGTGGATCGAGAAAAACCTTTTATCTAAGTTGATAAAAGATTAAAAATCTCTAGGAAAAAATAAAAATAGAAGTAATATTTATTCTAACAATAAAATTTAACAGTTTAGGTCTCTACAAGGTAATTCAAAACATAGGACCATAATGCTTCTTGAAGCCTATTTGTAAGTCTTGAAGAGATCCTTAGTCCTAGGTTATATCGGATATTTAATTAGATTACTTTGTTTATTTAAAGGGATATATATTTAGACATTCTCCTTTTATTTTATAGTCCGTGGTTATTTTTGATCTTTTGAATCAATTAATAACTTTTCATAAACTTAAAAAGAAGCAAACAAGACAATAAACAGTTTAGTTGTTGGTAAGACTAAACTCTTATTAAAAGCTTTAGGGCTAGTTAGTAAATTGAGAAGTAGCTAAGGAATAATAAGGAGCTTTTTATTTTGTTAAATCGAAATCCCATTAAATAAAAATCACTATTTCTCATAATGCAAAAAGTGAGTAGCTCTAAGTGGTAGTTTCAGTCTATTCTTGATACAAGCACCTCCACTTGACTCGATAGGTCAAAAGGATGTAGCCCCTCACCAACAAATAGGTCTAGGATGTTTTACTTAAATATCTGAGTCCTAATTCAACAATATAAAACTTTATCAACAACACAAAATGTATATTTTAATAAGACGGGTGGGGTGGTGAGATGCCTTATGATTACATTTTTACTGAATAATATATTATTTTTTGACTAACAGTGTATATAATCATTTATATTAATAACTAATAGGTAGTCCAATTCTGAGGATGGTTTTTTATCAACCTCTTCCTCTTCATTTTGGAAATAATATTTTTCAACTTCTTAAAGGCCGAAATTTTAAAACCCAGCCTCATTACATATCTAAAGCATAAGAAGAACCACTATTAATAACTTTAGCTTTACAGTCAGCAAGTGTGAGTGGTTACAGAAACATGCAGGCAGCCTTTATTATAGATATCAAATGGGTTTTCATGGAAACTTGCACTGTATATTTAAAAAAAACCAAAAGGATTAATTTATAATTTAGTTGGATTTATATTATATTAGTCCCTTCTGCCCGAAAGTAGAGAATTGCAGCAGAAGACAGGAAGGCCTGGTGGAAGCTACTAGAGGAGTCCCAGATTCGATAACGGGCTACCGTGCCAATTATGAATGTTTGATCCTTAAATTTTGTGTTATTTCAAATGCATGATGAATTAAGGAGACAGCTTCAATCTTTTAAGCTTCCTCCTCTGAGAAGCGGTGAGCAGGTTCGAGATAATTTAATCCGATTACTGAATGCAAATAAATTTATTAAGAAAAATAAATTGTAGAATAGAGCTACCTCTATTGTACCAGATCCCTCATTTCTATAATGCATTCATATACAAACACACAAAAATATTGATATATAAAACATACCTCAAGTGCATAGTGACCTTCTTTAAGTGATTTGGCGAGGAATTCAGCACCTCTTGTTTTCAAAAGACAATCTCCAAGATCTAACTTCACAAGGCTCTGAAGCTTAGTGATGGCTTCTGAAAGAGCTGCTGAACCTTCAGGATTAATCGTATTGTCATTGAGGTTAATTTCCTTCAGTCTTGGATTACAAGCAAGTGCTCTAGACAGCGCCTCTATTCCCAGTCTGTATATTCCATTTTGTGGTATTTGTATTTCTTCTAGACTACCTAATGCCTAAATTATAAAAAAAAAAAAAAAATACATATCACATATTTTTATTCATATTTTACTGAACAGATGTACTGCTTTAAAAGAATAAAAAAATACCTCAAAGACTAAAGCTAAAGCTTTTGTTCCCTCATTTTCCAATCTATTTCGTCCAGCAATAAAAACTTTTAAAGCTAATGGTTTTCCTGCTTCTTTTGATTTTTTGTAACAATCCATAAGAGCACTAGCTAAAAGCTAAAACAAGATATTGATAAAGATAATGATATTGATTAGATATTTATCAAGATACGTCAAATGTTTATCATAAAAAATAATAAGTCAGCTAGCAAAAATCTGGTGCAATGTGCATATCACACAACTCACACTTACCACCCAAATTGTGTGTAGGGTGGTGGGCTCATGTTGAAATTATAACTATTTTTGTAATTTCCAAAAAAAAAATATATATATATGTTGTTACCTCGTTTTTTATTGTTACTGTATTTTACTTAGGTGAGCTCCAAGGGAAATCAACAAACACACTTTAAACAAAAACACCTATTTATTGCAAATACAAGAAAATAAAATCATGATAAAAATAAACATGCTTCATGCATAAGCAAAGTAACCTAACCTAAGAAACAAATATGAACAAATATATTAATAACTACAATAGGGCGTGCACGATTAATCAAGGAAAAAATTATGTACTATTTACAAAAATCAAATGAAACACTACCTTCACTGTCCATGCTTTACTAGTAATGTTTTTAATAAACCTGGCCAGGAATAAATTACTTTGTTTGCATGCTTTTCCCACTAAGCGGCTAGTCTACTTCATGCAGCTTCCCACGTCGGTTTCTCATTGATGTTGGTGCTGTATAATATGATTATACCTTTTTGTAAAGACTGGTACACTGAGGTAACCTAATCATTAGCACGTGGTACTCATACTGCTATTTTACAGGGACAACCTCAACGCTACCTGTCGAAAGGTTATCGTTGCAACAGCTAGGTTTGAGACACCTGTTATTATCTAAGATCGGTAGGCGCCCCCGCAACATATATATATCTTTAGACTAAGAAATGCGATGATTATGAGCAAACAATTTTCATTTTTCTGTTTTTATAAAAATTTGTAGTATTTCAGGTTTTCTCCATGTGGGAATAACAAATGTAAATTTGTTCCTATCAAAACTACAAAGGTTTAACAAAATACTTTCTCTTACTATATATTCCATTCCATATGGGTAAGTGAAAATAAAAAATTAGTCTAAAAAGAAAATTTCAAAAACCCATTTATGGATAGAAGATGGACTTTATTTATTAGAATTTTGGATTCTACATATCTTGAAGTTCAAACCTCAAATTTTGATGAAAGATTAAATAAATGTTTTCCTTAGTCACTAAAGAATAGTTTATGAGAAACTCAGTTGAAAAATCATAAAAGTGTTAAATCATAAAACAACAAATTCTAGCATTACATTATTCTTAAATCTATAGTTTTCACTAAAATATCAGCAATGACTATCCAAAAAGATATATGTGAACTCTCACATGGTTAATACACAACTTCAAAAAGAAGCATGACTATTGGCCATTTGCAATGAAGTGATTAAGAAATAAATCATAAGTAATACAAAAATAATTTTTTCTAAAAAATATTTTTTAATGAACAGATTTAAAAATAATAATAATAATAATAATACCTTAGCTCCTGCTACTCCTAAGCCCATGTTGTTCAACTTCAATTCTTTCAATGTATAACACGTGGGACTCTTGATTAGATCAATAATGCCTTCGACGCCAATCGGTCCAGAAGCATTGTCACTCAAATCTAGAACTTCTAATTGAGCCTTGGCTGTTATCAACCCTTTTCCGAGAGCTTTCTAGAAAATAAAATGTGATAAATGAGGTGTGTAGCTTCAAAACCAGCTCTATCCAAATTCAGAAAATTTTCAGGAGTGAAAACACTTTTCATTGACAAGCCGACCTATTTTGAGAAATTTTTGTTATCTGTATCGAAAGAACTAATGTCCATGATTATTTCACAGTAGTTTCACTACTTCAGTAATTTTAGCTTTCTGGGAATTTAAATTTTGAATGGAGCTGGTTTTGAAGCAAACTGGGTGATTAACAACCATTTCTAATGCAGTAAACTAAATAATGTTACTGGAAAAATCAGAAATATAGTTTTAGTTAGTAAAAAAAACAAAAAACAATTTTTTGCTTGGTGGAATTTCAAGAGAAAAGGAGAACAACATACAAAAAAGGTCAGATCAAGAAAATTTTAATTGGAAAAACTTGAAGTTGAATTGAAACTTAAATAAATACTGGATCAAATTTATTTAAAAAACCCATTGGACAAAAAATGAAGGAATAATTATTGTTCAGGAACTTTCAGAAATGTGTTTTTATTGTCGTCGTTATTGACGCACCTTTCATTCTCATCCCCATCAAGCTTGCTGTAACATTCAGTAACCACATGGATTCCACAAGGAATCCAAATTGCTGGTTTTCGTGGTTTCTTCCTCGGATGATCAATCTCAAAATCTGGATACTTTTCCATTGTAAAAGGTGAAAATATGTAAAAGAAAATCTAAAACAAACAGGCATGAAAACAATAGAACCTCCGCCGTGCCAGTAAAACTTTCTGAGATTAAAATGGAGCTTGAATGGAGCTGGTTTTGCAACAAAGGCACCACTTTGAATGCAATGTTCATAGGGAAGGAACTGGTTCTGCTTGGAAATATGATGTAGTGTATCAACAACATGAGGAAAATAGAAAAAAAGGCATTTCCAAAAAATGTGGTTGGAGCTACATGCCTCATATACTCATTTCCCACTGAATATGACAAGCTTTTCATTTTTAATTTCCCACAGATCCCCTTATCAATATTAAAAATTATTTAACATGTAGTTAAATGGGAGTTCACTGTCAAATGTTAATATATGCACTTTTTGGAAAATTATTATTAAAAAATAATAATAGGAGCATCTCAAGTATATGAGTTAATTTTTTTATAATTTTATTTTGATCCATAAGACCTATTATGACAAAGGGAAATAATTCCCCTTTGTTGCCATACCAGCATGTGAAAATTAAAAAAAAAAATTGACTCGTTAATGAATTGTTTACATTATGTTTCTGAATAGAGTTTTTTTTTAAAACCTATATATATACAATTTGTTTCCAATATTTTTCTCTTAATTAAGATATTTAGCAAGTCTATTTTGGATTAATTTAAAAAAAAAAGTAATAATCTTCCTTAGTAAGAGGAAAAAAAAAAGTAAAATATATAAATGATTAAATGATTTATTATTTGTGCTTTTATTTTTAAAATGTATAGCCCACCTATAAGGTTGAAACGGTAGTGGCCAAGAGACTTATTAAAATAAAAATGGACAATTGGAGTTCTGGCAATGGTCAGATTCTCCACTCTAGTTGAGTGTTTGCGGCTTTAGCGCACTTGCTCAGCCTCCACTGACTCACTACCAGTGATGTGGCAAGGGGTACGCTGGGATCTTTTGAGCTCTGCTCTACCCCTCACACGTAGGGGATAGAGTGGACTCAGGGATCCTCAGGTTGATTGTGTAAGTATTGTATATTGGAGTGTAAATGTGACTAGAGAATATATTATTTTATCATTATGTTATTTTATTTATTTATTTTTCATACAGATAGTTTGATTATGTTCATTTTGTTTATTCTTCTGTTTGTACATATTTTAAGAAATTTTTTTTTTTTTTATTTATTTATTTTATTTTAGTATGTATGGGATCATTCATCACTATTACCTATTGCCCACAATTGTGTGGCAGATTGTAATATCTATCAATAAATAAGAAGTAGTATTAAAAAAAAAATTTAAATGTAAACATGCTAAATACCCAATAACTTCCATTGTGCTAAATAATTAATTAATTACCAAAGCAGTAGGTATTTCATTTTTCATACGTCCAGTGAACATATCTTTCCATAGTGCTTTTTTTAGCTCACTTTTGGATTCAAGTGCTTTTCCAATTGCTTCTGCAGCCTCAATACCTAAAGTATTACCTTCTAAATTAAGATACTCCAAATTCGGGCAAGCATTAATCTGGTCGACAACAACTTGAGCTGTAGAAAATAAAAATTGTAATATAAATAAAAATGCATTAAAATATTAGTAGTAAGGATGGTTTTATTTATATAACTTTTTAATTCTACAAATTACATAATATTTCATTAAGAATCTAATAAATGAACACATAAATATATAATAAGGTGTCTTCCAAAACCTTTTAACCCATTAACTCGATGCGTTCCCTTATGGTAACACAGCTGGAGTGATCTTTAGAAATTTATGTACAACATGTCATGGATTTTAATCATGAAAAAAAAAAAAATCAGGGAAACAGGAACAGTAAATTCCTCAATGGCATTATTCTAGTGTCTTTGTAGTCTTAACCCTCAAGGGCATTACTTTAGTGTCTTTGTAGTATTAATCTTCAAGGGCATTATCCTAGGGTCTTTATAGTCTTAATCCTCAAGCAAAGGATCTTAAATTTCAAAATTGAAAATTTATTAATAGTCAGAGGCAAATTTTTTTTGTACCCCTGAAGTTTTGAACACTTAAAAAGTCTCTACGAGCCTTCAGTTGAAATATCACAATGTTTCTTATTTAGATAGGTAATAATAATAAGTGGTTAGCAAACCCGACGGTTCAATGCCAATACCACTAATCATTCTCTACATACATGTGCCCAGTGACGCCCCTCCAAACCAAAATCAAACTTAAAGCAATCTTCCCATCTATGTTTAAGCCTACCCCTTGGATGTTCACCTGTCGGTTCAGAGTTTATTAACATTTTAGGAATCCGTTTGTTACTAAGTCCTACAACCTTACAAGCCAAGCATTATTCGTCACAATGCTAGAACCTAAATTATATTTGTCGGGTGCAGTTCCCTCAGTTCAGCATGGTGTAACCTAAATTCTTTTATTAACTCATCCTTTATCGCTCCGAATATTTTACGCTACACTTTATTTTCAAAAACCTTAAGGCTCTATTCGTCCCTTAATATAAGAGGTCATTTTTCACATACATAAAGAACAGTGGGCAGGATAATAGTTTTGTAAATTCTAACTTTTAAGTATTTAAACAGAAGATGCGAGTTAAGCAATTTCAAAAATTGAAAAATAACAAGCATTTCTTGCCCTTTAACCTCGCTTTAATTTCATCATCAATTTAATTTTTTCTAGTTATCGTAGAACCTTAATACTTAACCTTTCTATCAGTTCAAGTGTATTTCCTCCTATATTTATATCACCAAAATTGCTCCCGTTTCTACTTTTAGCTATGTATTTTGTCTTATCCATATTTCTTTCGAGGCCTAGTTCCTTAGTAGAATTTATCAATATAGTTGTATCAAGTTTTATAGTTTACTGTTGTAGAGAACTACTTTTTTTTAATTGGATTTTTTTATGATATAATTTTTTTTTAGAATCCAAGTATCAAAAACAATCAACTGATATTCTTCCTCAGATAGTTCAATAACAGGGCACTCCCTGAAAGAAAAACTGAATACACCTCACACAACTGTGCAACAGACCCCAAACAATGGAAAAAGGAACGTTTTATCAGAACTCACAAAAGAATGAGCAGACAATGATGGGTACTCTGACAAGCGACAATGCCTTATAAAATGTCATCTCAAGATGACGAACTTCATAGAAAATTCAACAAACCATCTGAGTTTAGAGGTAGAAGCACATAATTTTTAGGAATCATTGGTTCAATATTCACACAAGATGCATGTAGAGCAACTGTACCTCCCATAATTCTTAAATTTATAAGTAATTCATAAACACAAATCAATCAATTAATCAACAGATTAACAAGTACACACTCAAACACAATGTTCTATTGCATAGGGTTATAACATACATTATTATTACTGCTTTAATGAGATCATAGCTGTCGACTTCCGCTTGCTAAGAGGAAATCAGAACTTAAATCTGCTCAAGTACGACTCATTTAACAATATCAGATTTTAATGGAAAACAATGGTTGGCTGTTTTTCCTTCATGTATTAGTAGAAACATGCCCACCTAATAGTAGAGCTTAGAAGTTAGAACTTGGAATTTCTTTCCAGTTAAGCTCATTAATGGTTTGAAAAGGGAACAGAGTGGTCAGTGGTCAGGCACTGAGGTACTAACTCCAAGGGCCCAGGTTCGAATTCAGCTGTGATAGATAATTATTTACTCCATTACCGTAGCCATAAGTGAATCCTGTGACTTCTGTAGCCTCTGGTGTCGACCCAGCCTCGTAATGTAGGTACCTTTAATTGGGGAAAAATTTGGCAGCCGAGTGTGATCCTGACCAAATCACCTCCTTGCATAACTATTGGGCAGTAATTCCTTCCAAAGTACACCCCCTCACCCTACATGGGTTATAATGGTACAGATTTATTTTTAATGGTTTATTAAAATTAAAAATTTAGGATTAACACACTGTTTTTGTACATTAGATATGTTTACGTTATTATAACATATTTCAATGAGTTCAATAATAACATATAAATGTTTAATCTGTAGATTAAAATTATCGTCTTAATCCTAAAGTTAACACAAAAGATAATAATAATAATAAAACTTTAAAACAATGTAGATCATAAAATGCTTTGTTCAACTGTGAACTAAAAGATGTTCCGGTTAAAAAATAATTCATTATAAATAAATGACAAACATACCAGGAAATTGCTCATTTCCATTCTATCAAAAATATTCATATAACTAATCATGAATTTAATAAAAAACTAAAATGAAGGTATTAATTGTAAACTTTGAAAGTGCACACAGTACAGGTACATTTTTGTGTCAATGGCAACCAAAGTAACAATTGAATATATTAAATTATGCTTTAAAAATGAATTAAGTCCGTTAAGAAAAAAATTACAACACAGAAAACTAATATTTCTAAATAAATAGAAAATAATACCTTGTGTTTTTGTGTCCAATTTCATTGATTGCCCAGCAAAGGAAACTCCTTCTTCTTTCGTAAAACATGTTTTACCAAGCTGTTCAGTAATAGAATCCAAATCAGTTTCAGTTTTAGACATTTTTGGTTACTTTCAGCAACTAAACTTGAAGTGCACTAAACTTAACGAAACCAAGTTAAATTTCAATATGGGTTTATATCCAGGTGGTTGGTTATCTTTGGCGGGATTACAAGTTTTGTAAATTTGCATATTCACCTTTGAACTTACAACAATTGCTACAATTTCTTATCTCTTTCTAGTTTATAATTTTAAAACCTAGTATAAATTTAATAAGAAAGATATTAAAATAAATCATAAAATTGCAATACAGCACAAAGAGGTATTTATTTGAAAAGTATCAAGTTTATTTTAAACTTGTGTTGTTATACATCATTTAGTAATTTCAGTAATTATTAGTATTGAATTCGAAGCTTGATATTTAAATTCTAAAAGATTCAATCAGATCGAATCGTGATGCTGTTTCAAAAAGGGGGTTCTGTGGCCCACAGGAAAAGACACCTTCCAAAGATTTACCGCTCTAAAATTTACGAATTGACACATATGCAGGGAGGGGTACAAATGGGTGACCATGAGTGACCTCTCTAGTAAAGGGGCAATGGCGCTCCAGGTGCAGGACTGGTTTTCGGAAGCAGTATTGGCAGCTCTCCGTTTGTTGTCAGTTGATCGAATGTACATAAAGAATGTACCCACCCGGGTCCACAACCGATGTGACTCCCTCCCCACAGACCAGCAGCGGCCCGAAGGCGAGACATTCGCCTTCGATCATCATAGCTCCCGCCATGGCACAGCAGTCAGTCAAAGAGATGCTGTGTGTAATTGGAATCACGAGATTCATGACCAACAACTCCAAGCAGGACGAACATGAGAAGGCCAGCCAAATCATGAAGAAAACCGGGCTAGTCCAGTTCCCCAAGGAACTAAGAGGTCGCAGAAGTGAATCCTCTACGGATTCGACGTCGACACAGACCTCCGGGACGTTGCAAGCGACCTCGAGGACAATCGTCTGGGCTTCAAGTTGATCCGACGTTTGGCAAAGACCCAACCTAACGGTCAGCCAGAGGAACTCGACCTCCTGCAACTTGTGATGGAGCTTCACGTCAAAATCACGGAAATCAGGAAGCTTGGAGCCATTGACCATGTTCGCTTCTGAGTCTCCCCCTTCAAAGGAGACGGCTGCCTGGTCCACTGCAGGCGGTGACAACAATACGGGCACACCATGCACTACTGCCACCACGCAGTGATTTGCCTGAGGTGCACCGAGAACTATGATCTGCCCCAATGCACTTTGACAGGACCACCTGTCAAGTGCAATATCTGTAATAGGGGAGGACCCATGGTGACGTCGAAGGAGTGCCCTGTACGAGTGAACCATCTGGAGAACATCAGGGCCAAGAAGGAAGTTCCACCAGCGCACACCAAAAGACAGCAAGCAAGCAGGAAGATCCAGAATGACATCGCCTTCTCGCAACTGTTGGGAGGATCTCCAGCTAAGAAGCCACGGCAGCCGCCAACCCAGCTTCTCCGTTGACTAGTGCCTCTACCATGCCAGACATAGAACAGCTATGCGACCGCATGGACCAAAAGATGGGCATGGTGACTCTGCTCCTGGAGATGATGATCAAGATTCTTACTCGCCAAATTCATCTATCAACGAATTCATTTACAATTATAAAAACCATACCCCTTCTTCACAAAATTCTCTACAATCTTTCCATCCTCTTATATAGATAATTGCTTTATATCCACTTTCATTCAGATAATATTCATAAACAATTACGTTCTTCCATCCCCAACTTCCGCCTAGCTTTCAAAGCCCAGAACAAATTGTCTTTTATATACACCTATCTTAAAGATCCTATTCCTTCTCAATAGCGTTCTCATGTTGTGTACCGTATCTCCTGTTCCACTTCTAATTGTGACGCATCTTACATTGGCGAAACAAAAAATTTACTTAAAGACCGCATAACCCAGCACAAATATCCCCTCCCGTAACTTCACTGCTTCAAACTCTTTTGATTCTGACAATACCTCCATACTAGCCTCTGTCCCTAACCACGACAAACGTCTATTATCTGAAAGTATTTTTATACAATTAGAAGCTTCCCCAGTCACTCATAAAACAACAAACAAAACCTATCCCTAGCTTACTCCCAAATAGTTACTTTATTAAAATACACATAATTTATTTTATTTATTATTATTATTTTATTTATATATGTTTTCTAGATAACTCCTTTTTCATTTCCCATTCTCCATATTTCTTCTTCTACCTTTTTCCTATTTTAAAAATATTTTTTTTACACAAGCTTTAATTTTTATCTAAGAAAAAAAAGTTAATACATTGTTATTTATATATGTCACTCACCCATTGTAAATTCAAATTTGTTTTCCAGTTTTTTAGACACCACATACTTATCATATATTATACATATCTTCTTACCTACATAATATTATATTTCATCTTTCACTGTTATCAATCTGCTAGTCTAATCTCATGGTTATCAATCAATTATTTTGTATTATTCCAAATTTGTTTTCATACTATTTCTTTTCAGTTTTATGTTTCTGATGAAGACCTGAAACTTAGGTCGAAACGTTGGCATAAATAAATAATTTTTTGTTTATTTATGTTTTTGTTTGCAGACCGTACTCCCCCCTCCCCTCCCGACCATCTTCTCTAATCAGTAATTTATTTTATATTTATTAATTTTGTAAATGTTGTTTATGTTTTTATTTAATTTAATTTTATCTTGAAGGACAGTTTTATTTTAAACTTTGTTCTATAGTTTATTTCTGAAGGTTTTAATTTATGTTTTCAATGTTCCTAGCTAAATAAATGTTTATGATCCGTACCAGCTTGTTTTGTTTTTGTTTTTGTCTGTTTAAAGCTTTCCGCCAGAAAGACGTAGTCAATTTGAAGTGGCTTTAACAACAAGAATCATTGCCTTATATGGTGACCTAAAAGGGGCTTAGGTATTTTTGTTATGTAGTAAGCTTAGGTATTTTTGTTATGTTATTTCTTGTATTTTTGCTAGGTAATGTAGTGAAACTTGCTCCCAATTATATTATAAGTAATGCCATAATTCTCGAAGGGGTTCAACAATTGCATATGGTTGTTTTTTCGTACTTAATGTTGTTAACAATTTATGAAATGGGAATCTTAAATTTTAGGGACGTCGTAGATGCCACTGAAAGCTAGTCAGTTAATTCTTCTAAACAATGCATTGACTTTTTAAAAAGATTTATTTTACATGAAACAAGGTGGTACATTTTAAACTAACATTGTAACGGCCTAGTATACTGGTGTGCTGACAAAGTACATTATAGGGAGGATTATTTGCATTAGAACAGAAAGAATTAAGTCATTGTCAAAATAATAGTTATAATTAAGCGAGCCCTGCGTATGATCCTAAATTATCATATTATAACTGTCATTCAAATGAAACTTGGTTATAATGGGTTGCGGTATTTTTTTCTTTTATTACTAAATTTGAGGAGGATAACTTTAAGCAACTCAATTATCTACTTCTTACTTGAAGAAGTTTGTCGGGGGGTGCGGTCAGCAAAGAACAACATAAATAAACAAAACCATATTTATTTATTTTATGCCGACGTTTCGACCTG
>NW_027108067.1:0-6108 GCF_000696795.3 Halyomorpha halys | reverse complement strand
GACCCTGGAATGTGAGGTAGCCGGATTCGCAACAAAGTTGGAGAGACTTGAGGTAGGAAGGAAGGTCTAGAGAAGTATGTGATTCAATGGTGGACCAGTTGGATTCTACTAAAAATAAAACTTTATCTATGGGGATATTAGTAAAGAAACTGTCAACGTCAAAGGAAGTGAGGATGTAGTGGTCTGGAATGGTGAGGTCCAATAATTGATCGCGGAGGTGAAAAGAGTTGTGAATGTCATATGTATTGTCATGGCTGAGAGACGGCATATGTATTGTAAAGACGGTAGTAGGTATTTACTAAGTTTAATGGCGGGGGAATTGATGTTAGAAGTGATCGGACGGAGGGGGGTATTAGGTTTGTGGATTTTGGGAAGGCCATAGAAACGGGGGGGCAACTGAATTATAAGAGATTAGGTTTCTGTAAGTGGGATAATTAATAAATTTAGAATCTAAGAGATTTTTAAGATGCTTATTAAAAGTAGTTTTTAAAGAAGGTGTAGGATCACGGGACGTAGTGGTGTATGTGGAATGATCGGATAAGAGTTGGGTCATTTTTTCATTATAGTCAGAGCGGTTCATAATGACAGTCTTGTTACCTTTGTCTGCTTTGGTGATAAAAATGTCATCATGTGAACTAAGAAAGGATCGGGTGAAAGAAAGGTCTTTAAAGAAAAGGGGAGAAAAATTGGAAGAAAAGGATGGAGGGTGTTGTAGGTAATTAGAGATGGTATTGCAAATAGTAGTGCGTGATAACTCTTTACTACTTCTTCAAGCATTAATCTACGGTCAACTATCTACACCTCATTATGTACTTCTTACTTCATACGATTTCAAAGCTCTTAGGTAAACGAGTAAGGCGCTATCTTTAAACAGGTAGTGCTTAAGGTTATAATTTCGAATATTGTTCTGAGTTGTTTTAATGAAAATTGAGTGTTTAAAATGTATTCTGAATTGATTCAACGTCTTATTTATTAATTATAATTGAAATGTTCCTACTGTATGTTATTGCAGTGAGAAACTAACAAAGAAATTTCGCTATCACCAAATTATGCAGGCAAGTTGTTATAATGAAATAAATATATTGCTGGTGTTTGAAAGAATTAACTTATTGTATTGATTATAATTTAATTTAATTTAGACATTAGTTCCTAATTAGGTGAAACCATTTCTTGGTTTCTTATTGTGATTAGAAATGAGTTGAATGCTCTTAATTTCTTAAATTATGAATCACAAGTCAAGCACATTCATTTAAATATGTTTTAAATCATTCTAATCCTTTTTTTAGTTTGGAATAATAAGATTTCATTAGTTATTAGTTTTATTGGTATGTAATCTGGACAATGAAAAAGACACATGTTCACATAAAACTAAGTCAGTTCATTTCTTGTTTTCATCCCTCATGGGACCTTCTTCATCATCACAATGACAGGCAAGTTGTGCCAAAAATTCAACTACAGTTCTTGTTGGGCGGCCTGACATTCCCCTGGTTAGGTATAGTTCTGTATGCCCATCAGACACTGCTGTTGCATATGTGTCTATGTGTAACCAATCAACGGGGGGAATGAATTCTTTCAAAAATGCAGCACAGGTACATGCCAAACCCGTTTCAACTGCACTGTCTTGGACATCTGCTGATTGAGTTAAAGTAACTTTTTGTGAAAAATGATGCCATAATGGTAATCTCCACACCCTGTCACCCGTATGAACTGCGGCATTTTTCAGAGTTTGAAAGAGGGAATCATTATTTGAAAAAGCAGCACTTGCGGCAGGTCCCAAAGAGTCTAATAATTCTTTACTTAACGTACCAATATCCAATATAAATTTTGGATTATACTCTGTAGAGTAGCATAAGGCATCTGCCATTGACAGACGACCATCATGATCTGTGTTATGTATTAAAACTGTTTTACCATTTTTTACTCTAACAATGTCACCTGGCTTCATAGCACAAGATCCTGGTAAATTTTCATATATTGGCATTAATCCTCTGATGTTTATTGGCAGACGTAATGCAGCTGCAGCTCTTGTTGCAGCAACCACAGTAGCTGCTCCTGCCATGTCACCTCTCATATGCTTAAGTACATGACATGGATGCTTCAAACAAAGACCACCACTGTCAAAAGTTACTCCTTTCCCTACTAAAACAGCTGGTTGGACATCAGGTTCGCAACCATAATAACTTATTTCCATAAAGATGGGATTTTCACATGAGCCCTTTGATGCAGCTAAAAATCCTCCCATATTCATTATCCTAGCCCAATCCTTGCCTTTTACTTCCACATTTATACCAGCTTTTGACAATACTTCAACTGCAGCCTGAGCAAACCCTAAAGGTGTTAAGAGATTTGCTGGAGTTTCACATAGCTGCCTTGCCAAATTTTGAGCTGCTGCTTTTTGCAATCCTATTTGCCATGCTGTGTAATCACAATCCCCATGAAGTTCTAGCCTTGGAATAATAATTTGTTTTTTAGTTTGCTTAAGTTCTTGAAATCTCCAGACCCCTAAGGCTGATCCTTCAGCTGATGCTTCTGCACTGCCCATGCTGTCAACTAATATTGTTTTCATATTTAATTCTTGAAGTGTTCTAACCCCTAATGCTGCTGCATCTCTTACATTTTCTTTCATTTCATCTATTTCTTCTTTTTCATTATAGGTAGCACATTCATCTCCTATTCCTACTATAACTGTTGCTGGATACATGGGATCGATTTTGTACAGGACTTTTTGTTGTCCTTTTGCTGGAATAGGGCCTGTTGTATCCAGAATGTCGCTTATCTTTCTATTACATTTCAGGTCAACTTCTTCTGCAAATTTTGTGTAAATTTTTGTTGATCCATAAGGATCTTCAGTTCTACTAAATACTCCCAGGACAAGACCTATCAGTTCTACAGCTTCTCCAGAGCAGCTTAAATTAATATTTTTTCTGTCAATAAAGTGCATATTTCTAGGTTTTAAAAATTTATCGGAATCCAGTCTTATCCCCATCGACTTACCAATTGATAAGTTTCTACTAACAATAGTTTTATAAGATTCTGGAACTTGAAATTCATGATTGTATGATGAGGTCAATTTTTTAAGATTTGGTGAAATATTGCTTACGTATTCAGTATCTTTATTGTCTTCACCATAAGTAATTACACTAAAAATGTCCTGGCTATTAGTATCCTTATCACTTTTTGTTATCTGTGTATTGTTTGAAGAATAATTTAAACAAATAGCACTTTTTTTCATTGATTTTCTGCATTTCTTAATAGCTCCTCTTGATATAGGGGGCTGGCTCATAGGTTTTATAGTTAATCGTAAAGCCATATCTTTTTACTTCTCTACTGCTGTATTTATGTTTAAATTTAATGTATGTATTTTTGGTTCAATTTTAGTTATGTTGACATTTTGTGTTAATAATTATGTAAGTGTAAATACTGACTGCTGTTTTGTTTAATGAACAGGTGTTTTTTGCAATTCATTAGTAAATATATTTACTCATAATTCTTAATTACTATTTTAATTTTCACCAATTATCTCATTGATTTTTTAGTGATTTTATTAATTGATTTAGGATCAATTTTTACTTATATAGTTGATTTTTTAAATGTTCTTTATTTATTCTTTAATATCTTTTCTTTCTGTGTTCTTTTCTGTTCTTGATTATAGTAGGTTTTCTAGATTTTTTTTCTATATTCATTTATAGAAAGCATTGCACGTGTTTTGAAGGGTTTCTGTCTGTTGGTTCACATGGCTAACAGAGAGCAGCACATGAGCTATTAGTACCTTATGTCTTTGATTGAATTGAATTTGTTCAGGGGGGTTCCCTGAACAGTAGCTGTATGTTTTACTTGTATATAATGGCTATGTTTAATTTTTTTTGCCATTTTAGTATAACTTGTAACATGAAATGTTATAGAACATTTATGGGGGTATTTACTTATATATTTCCAAAAACAAATGAAAGTTCTTAAAACGATAAAAAGATGCTTGGTTTCAAAATTTTATCTTGAAATTTCAAAAATGGCCACCTAATGTAACGATTCCAACCTTTTTACCTGGGGCTAAATCCTTTTGGTGGAAGTTGGAAATTGGCAGAATCCTTTTGGTAGAAATTGAAAAAAGGTGGAGCCCTATCGTTATCATTTGATACAAATAAAGTGATTCATTTTTTCAGCAAAAGCTAAGAAAGGCATACCTGGGCAACAACACCTGTGCAAAATGTGAAGAAAATCTGAGATAGTGAGATTTCAAAATTGGGTTGAGTTGATGTAGAATGTCCCATTCCCAAATTAGTTTGTGAAATCCCTGGAAGAGGCTGGTGGAATCATTGTATTTCGCAAAACACTGGTTGGGAGCCACTGACCATGCAAAGTTAGTGATGACTTGAAACTAAATTTATGTGCTGTAAAAAACCAAAAAACATGCAGTAAAAACTCAAAATGTGTTTAAAAGACCCAAATCCTGCAATAATCATCAATGCTAAGGGAATATTTGGTTGTAACCAATAAATGCCTGAAAAGGGCTTGTAGGGAACGTGGGGTGTGGTTTTCACTTATATCTGGAAAATGGTGCATCACTCAGAAACAAATGTTCCATTAAAGATTAAAGATGACAACATTTTACTAATATTATTATTATTTAAACTGTCAATTTTATGTTTTTGAAGCGGCTTGAGATGGCCTCAGCCCCTTACATATGATCCTCTAATTAAAGCTGTCATCTAACAACATTTGTAGTGTTTATGCTATAAATATGTTGATTAAATTTGAATATTTACTTTATATTCAAATTTAATCAACTAAATTAATTAAATTTAGTCAATTTAATCAATTAAATTATATAATAGGAAGAAAAAAAAATTAATCAATATATCTATAAATAAATATAGACATGTTTGTCTGTATATTTCACTTTGCAGCCACAACTACCCAGTGCAGACATTTGGTATTTGTGTGAGGTAGTAGCCTGGAGTCTCTTATCATGCACTATGGTGGTTGGATGGTATATTTCAGGGTTTGGTTGTAGATGATGATTGACCTTGGGAATTTTTAAATTTTGATTACTTAATGTTTCTTCATTATTGTTTAAGCAGGTTCACTAGTTAAACATTATTATGATAACTTTAGAAAATATTTATTAAACGAGTTGGAACAAGAAATTATAGTAATAAAATTGGGATTATTTTTAAAAAAATATAAAAAGGAAAAAGTTTATTAACTTCATTTGTTAGGTTATTAATTATTTTAGAGGATTGATTACATTAAAAAAATTGAACTATTACTATCTTTATTGTCATTAAATTTAATGAATATTATATTAAATGGTTATGTCAATTGGTTTTTAGTGATAGGTCATTATGTTTTTCACATAAATATTGTTGATCACTTGGTCAGTCATTTATTTATCATGTACATGAAATGTTCATGTATTACCCAAAGTTAATTTGGGTAAAACCATGGGATACAGCAGGTAGAAAAATAGTGTTTTAAGCATTATAATTATCTATAAGAATACTTTTAAACGTATATATATATATATATATATATATATATAATAGGAAAAGGTAGTTAAGTATAAATGTATGGAGAAAGGAAAAGAATAATGTAACAAATCTGAGAACGAGAAGAGACACTTACGTTGTGGCGTGGAGTGAAGATTGGTAACTGACTGATGTAAGAGTTTGTTTTTTTGACTTCTGCTAGAGTGTGCTACTAGACTTAGTCTAATAGTCTTGGTTCGAAACGTAACTGTCAAAAAAGACCGTTATGACACAACAGTTAATATGAAATACCAATGATAAAAAGGTCAAATTATAGTTTAAAAGAAAAACATAAAACCAGTGATATGTAAAAATACGGAGCCCAAAGGTCAAAAAATTTTATGAATACAAATTAATAAGAATAAAACATATTTTTTTACATAAACAATAAAATTGAAAATAGATATTGATTGATAAAAGAAAAGAAAATTATGGGTGCTTTAATAAATTAACTATTTGGGAATAGGCTAGGGATAAGTTTTGTTTATCTGTTTTGTGATTGACTGGGGAAGCTTCTAATTGTATAAAAATACTTTCGGATATTAATCGTTTGTCGTGGTTAGGGACAGAAGCTAGTATGGTG
>NW_027108066.1:6181-7197 GCF_000696795.3 Halyomorpha halys | reverse complement strand
ATACCATACAAAATTACAAAGCAATTTACTACTCATCAAACCAAAATTAAAATTAAAATAACATCTTTAACAAAATCATTCATATTTACATTCAGCCTCGGGAACTCGGAACCGAACTCTTCTCCCCTCTTGTGGAAGAAAGAACAAGACTCCGAAGATCCTAGTGCTTCTCTTTAACCACGTCCCTGGTATTAAAAGCCAGTGAAGGATAAGTGAGGGTGCTGGGATCTCCGGAGTCCAGTTCTTTCCTCCGGAAGTGGGGAGAAAAGTTCGTTTCGAAGTTCCCCAGGCTGAATGTAAATATTGTAGAATACGTCTGATTGTGTTTAAGATTTTATTTTACATTAAGTTTGAGTTTGGTTTTTATTATTTTTTTTTTTTTCAAATTTATTATTTTATGATGTAATTTTTTTTAATTTGACATTAAAATCTAAAGCCCATTTTCAATGCTTGTTATGTTATTCTAAAGGGATACCTTCCAGGGTAAACAAAGAATATTATTATTATTCCAGAGTACATTGGATACTTATTTTCTGTTTGAACTGCCTAAATTGTTGCTGTATCAAACAAGTTGGACCGCGAATAAGTTACCGCGATGTCTCATGGTGGTATTACATCTAATCTAGGGCCAGCTCGAGGAGTAGGAAATGATCTTGAGCTGGCCGATAAAAGACTAATCTACATCCCGTATATTCAATTCCGTCCAATTAAACCTCCTCCCTCCCCTTTAATCTGACTCAATCTTTCCTCTTGATGTTCTATTGGCAGACTGGTGGTGATGTCCTTCGAATAGCCCATAAATAATATTTTATCTTATTGTCGGCTTTATGAAGTCGTAACACGAAAATTGTCTGGAGTTGTTTAAATGTGTTTGTCACTCTACGTCCCGTCATAAATGTGATTTAAAGTGTCCCTCGTATATTTCCCATATCTCTATATACCTCTTCCTGTGCATATGTAAGTATAAATGGACAGTGAGCTAATTTTTTTAAATAAATAGTAATTTAAATTTTTTT
>NW_027108066.1:0-1466 GCF_000696795.3 Halyomorpha halys | reverse complement strand
ACTACTTTATAGTAAGTTAAATTTTCTTTATTTTGAGTGTTGGCAGACATATGTGCGTCTTATGGATCTAGAGATGAATCCAACATTTTATACGAACAATTAAAAATTAACACTTTGTGAGTTTATTTTGTCTTATGTCATAAAAATTGCTACTCCTACAAAGATAAACATAATTAACTATTTTGTAGTAAATTTAACTAGCTTTAATTTGAGCGCTGGTTAATCTGTACGTTACATAGTTCCTGAGAAATAGAATTCTCAAACAAATTAATTAACAACTAATCTTTCAGTATATTTTTAATAAATTTTGCTATTTAAAAAGCTATATCTCGAGAACTATGACGTAAATAGCTATTTTAGGGCTAATATTTCAGCAAATTTAATCTTCTTTAAATATTGTTCTCTTAGATTTTCTAGTGTTGTTGGTAGTTTTTAAGATATAGAGCTCCGAATGAAAAATTAGTGTTTTTTTAAGGTTTTGAAACAGCCGTCATTTTTTATTCCCCCTACCTATACCTGGCAGACTCATCAATTTTGACTAATAATTATACCTAGTTTTCATTAAAGTAATCAAAAATTTGGGTGAGATAACTGGAAATAATTGACAAATGGACTTAGGCGACTTTGAAAATAAACGGTTTAATTATCGTAATGTAACTCGGTGTGTGTTAAATATTGATTATCAGTGGCCGTTTTTCTCTTAACGTTTTATTTATTTTTCAAGACCCAAACTTCAACAAAAACATAAAGGGTTACTTTTTTTTATTTTTTAAATCAATATCGCTTTTTCAGCTATTGACAAAATTTTCTTCTGAGCCCCTATATTACTACGGGTTATCGAAAGAAGACAAGGATGACAGGTACAGATGCCGAGTATTTAGCCGATACAAATGAGCGGGAACCTGATAAGCAGAACTAAGGCGATCTGTGCGGGTAGCAATGAATTAGAGGTCGGGTCGGTGGCTAACCTTACAATTTGTCTCGCCTTCCCAACTACCTGGGGTCTTTTCTCCCTCCTCGACGGGAACGGAAACAAATGGCAATATAAACAACGGCGAAATCGATCAGTGAAGGGAAACGTTATGTCAAATTTCCAGTAGATGAAATTAATTGACAGAATAGCCTTTAAATTTATAATTTCTAAAGGTAGTTTTATTTTCATTCCATCGTATAACATACTAGAAAGTGCTAAACTACACTTGCATCATGACAACCTTGTTAGAGGCTAATAGTTTTTATTAATAAAAATAAGAAAGGAAGGGTGAAACGAATACCCTTAGGAAACTTCAGATATTTGCCTGATTATAGTGGTTTACGGGAGTGTCTCTGGGGATCTCGAAGCAAAGTTAAAACGGTTAATTAATTAATTGAACTATAGTTACAAAAAGGAAAAAAGAAAAAACATAAGTGTAAAATAACAGGGGTATAAAATGAAAAGTAAGATATAATAAGAAAAATTAAAGGTT
>NW_027108065.1:0-1949 GCF_000696795.3 Halyomorpha halys | reverse complement strand
TGGGCTATTCAGCCAATTCTATAACCATCCCACCTTTAAATTTAAACATTTTTTATACAATCGCATGTAGATAATCACACCTTAATATATAGATGGATTCATGTTATTATATTTATTAGTTTCTTGTTTAGACAAATGGGTTGTAGATATAAAACTTTGTTTCTTTTATTATATTTTTTTATATCATGGAATATGTATGTGATATTAAAGCATTCTCGTTGGAACCAAATACCTAAAATTTCACCTAATGTTTTTTTTGCATCCGCATTTGTTTCAGACTATAATAGCTTCTTCCATCTAACATTTTCTGATTCTACACTGTTTTTGCATTTAGGATTGTCAAATAGGCTTTTGATCAAGTCTTACTTCGGTCTGCTGGTGTACCTCAGGATATTATTCTTGGTCCTATCCTTTATATAGTTTTTACAACTAACATTTCATCCCATCCTAACATTACAATTTAATTTGAAAATTCGATAATCCTAACAGAGGAGCAATAATATAACCTTTTGGCTTTCAAACCCCAGGTATATATAAATATAATTGTATTCATTTATGCTGTCCATTCAATTAACTTATAGATCCAGTCCTATAAATAACATTTATTTGCATACTCTGGATACACCCAAGACTGCAATGATTGTACTCCCAGTTTATTTATATAATCCATAGTACTCTTTTTTTTACCATTTTATTGAAAACGTTTTTAACTGTATTTATTGACTCAGAAAAACTGATGACATGGAAAGGATTCTAATGCCAACTAGGTCTTGTTATCATTGAAATAGTCTGACAAAACATTTTATATTTATTTATTGAAATTGGTAAAAAAATATATACCAGCGGAACCGTCCCTTCACCTTCCATTAATTCCATGACGTGCCCTTAGGCTATAGCTAGACCATATCGCTTTAGCTGGACTGCTATCAACACCTAATAATGCCACAAGGTAATCAAAGGGAAAAAAGTCAGTAAAGCCATAGATAATACGAATTACTTTTTCTTTTCACAATAGTGCACTTATTAATTCACTTTTTTATTTCTGTTTTTTAGAGGGATCGGAAAAAAAAATTTGAATAAATTTGTCAGTGACTTGGATAGTCATGAACTCCGGAACGGATAATGATAAACAATGCAGAGGGTAGGTCTAGTAGTTAAAAACTGTCCTCTATTTTACCAAATATATATTTTTCTCTAAAACATCAACGTTTTGACAATGAAGCCATGTTAAGACAAAATGAAAAATGATATTATAAAATGATATTTATAACAAATATATTTAATATAAATAATGAAGGCTTGTTACAGTAATAGAGGATGGTAGCTGCTAGTAAAGTTGTCGTTGGCGATAAGGGTGAGATAGACGAGGAAGAAGACGGAGATGGAAGAGGAGGAACGTGGGGCCAAGGTATAAATCAGACTGTGCCATCAATATCGGAGCTCTCCCGCTGTCCGAGCTGTATTTGCCTAGCCCTGCTTCCTCGCGGCTCAATCTCCTCTGATTTACATCCAGATAGCCCCGGGACGGTGTTTGTTTTTGGCAGCCCGGTCCAGGTTCGATTCTCAATACAATCTGCTAAATGCCAATCGAAACATTCCTCTGGGTCGTTCCGGAATGGCGGTCAATGAGTCAATTCTGTTTATTTTAGCTACTTTAAATGTTTTTCAGAAATTTATCATTTGACGAAATTCAGCAAAAATATAATATGATTATGAAGTATCCACAACAATGGTGATGTTATGCAAATATATAATGACGTTTTATCTCTAAAAATTTGACCCGATGTTAACATTATTTTCTACACTAGATGATTGGAGCTGATCCAATTGTAGTAATTAAGATTCAATAATAGAAAGTGTTTTTAATTATTATAATAAAAAAATAAATAAATCGAATTTCTTAATTATAACCGACAATATATACAGTGGTAAATTGTAAATGGTATGAT
>NW_027108064.1:5094-5830 GCF_000696795.3 Halyomorpha halys | reverse complement strand
AATTCGGCATTTAAGTCCTATTAATCAATTTCAATGAGAATAAAACCTACTTGATATTTAAAATTATTTAATTTCTCATTGATTCACCGAGTTTACTCAAAATCGTTTGAGTTGTTTTGGAGAAAAAAATGAAAAAAAAAAAAATGAAAAATTGTGAAAAATCAATTTTATAATGTGGTGGCAACAATGCATGTTGCAGGACCAACCATAATACGTGTGCAACAGTGCCACACCATATTTAGGTTAAGTAGAGATAATTTTTAGAAATGCTTTATTCATTCATGCTGCCCAAATAAATCGGGTTGCTACATTACACAGCATGCTAATCAATCCCTGATCGGACATATATAAATTATATATTTTTATATTATATAATAAAATTGAAAGAAAACATTTTTTTTTCACAGTTTTCGTTTACACTTAATACCAGTCTACACACTAAATACAAGTTTTTCGATTTATTCCTTTTTTTTTTCCCTTCCATTTCACAATTTTTAAGGCAAAGACAATGCTCAAGTGAGCTCCAACACTTTAGCTCTACCCCATGAAAATTCTCTGCAGGCCATCAAACTACTTTATAAACTGCTTAAGCTGTCGCTACAGTACAAGGAGCTATATCGGAAGGTTATACATTTATATGTTATGTGTTCTTATTTCTTTTGCTTTGTTTCAGATTAGGGGGTTCTGAAAAAAATAACGCTTTAAGTGTTGAGACCTAATGGATGTTTTTTATCAC
>NW_027108064.1:2279-3934 GCF_000696795.3 Halyomorpha halys | reverse complement strand
TGTTTGGTGTTTTTTTGACGTTTTTAAAACTCTAATAAAGTAATAGACCAAAAAAAAAAAAAAATCTGGAAGGTTTTTGAAGGAAAAAGTTACAAAGTTACTAAAAATCCGCTAGGAGCTCCTCTGCACTTAACTTATAAGTACTTTAAATAGGATTGCTCACAATTCTATACTTATACTCACAATAATATCCTCCTACTCAGTGGCCAAACTTTCAAACAACTTCTACTCTTCGCTTACTTTAGGCATGTTGTAATAAATTACTTTAATTAAAACTTAGAAGTAAGCAATAACATGAAGTTTTGGGAGGAAAGGTTATAAAACAAGTTGCTTAAAAAATCCGCTAGGAGCTCTTATTTATTTAACATATAACATTTAACATGACTTTAAACAGGGCTGCTCACAATCCTATACTTATAACATTTAACAAGGCAAAACATTTTACATTCAACACATCATATCTTCTATGACGTTCTATGTTAAATTGTATTTATTACAAAATATTTGAGGTTCAAACGGTATATACGTCCATTCCAATTCTGGAAATATGTTTTCACCTTGAAAAAATGTTTTTCTTCTTTTCTCCATAATTTAATTATAAAATAGTTTCAAAGTTCATATTTTATCCTTGTTTCATTACTAAAATAACTGTGCGATAGTTAATTATTTAAAAAAAAAAGGACTTTTTTTTAATTTGTCATTTAAGCCCTGTTAAACTATTATAATGAAGATAAGATCTATTTCATACTAAATACACTTTTTTATTTTCCTTCGTCGGCCCGACGAAGACTACCGTTGGGAGTCCTTCTCTTTAAATACACTAAACTGTGCATCAATTTACAGACTTTAATCAAAATTTTTAAAGTCGGTTAGTTTAAAACTTAAAATAATGTGAAATCAATTTTATAAAGTGTCACTTACCCTAGACTGATTTAAAAGAAACCTTTTCCACATTTGTAACATTTCATACACACACTTGTCCTAAATGCATAATTCATGGTTCGTACGACTTTTCGTGTTTGAGCTAGGCTATTCACAAACAAATAAACCATTTTAGAAATTATGTTTTTGTACTCAAAGTATCTCAAAGCACGATTAAAAATCGAATTAGAATTTTTTCATGATCCCAATACTTTCTCTTACTATCTATTCCATATATAAGTAAGTCGTCGTAAAAAAAGTTACTCAGAGTCATATTAAGTAAAAAATGAGCTATTTTATGATCTAAATATATTACATTTGTCTTATACTTATAAACAATGGTAATTGTGATCAAAAAGCTCATTCACACCATATTTTCAAATATATAAATTAAATGAAAACAAAATAAACAAATAGTGAAAAAAATAATAATGATAACATAAATAAAAAACCAAATTAATGTAAAATCTTAAATACAATCATTTTTATTTACATTCAACCTGGAGAACTCCGAACTGAACTCTGCACTCACTTGTGGAGGAAAGGGCAGGACTCCAAAAGTTCGAATTCTCTCTCAACCGCGTCTCTGGTATTAAAAGCCAGTGGAAGATCATTTAGAGCGCTAGCAAAAGCTCCTTCTAATTTTATTAACAAATATTTCGACAACGATTCTAATTATTCATAAGTAAAAGAGATACGATTCCATAATTAAATAATTTTTTATCATGAAAAGG
>NW_027108064.1:0-488 GCF_000696795.3 Halyomorpha halys | reverse complement strand
TATATCATAATATAATGTATAATTTAATAATTAAATAATTAACGACAATTAAACACACGTTCTTAATGAGGTTTCATGGTTGACCGTAGACTTGATATGAGGAGAGGTCATTAATGATACACGAATAAGTAAAACTTATTTATTTATGCCGATGATTCGACGTGAATTTCAGGTCTTCATCTGGGCAGAAAAAACAAAACGAGATACAAACCTTAATTCAGAGAAAAATAAAAAATTTGTGGATATATACCTGGAATGTATCGGCGAATTTTTTAGCTAAAATGCCACATTGTAGAGTCGATTTTTCACAATGTTTCAATTTTCTCCAAAACACTTGGTGAATCAATGAGAAATTAAATAATTTTAAATATCAAGTAGGTTTTATTCTCATTGAAATTGATTAATAGGACTTAAATGTCGAATTAAAAAAAAATATTCGTGTAAAGTACATTTATTTTTTTCAAATAAACAGTTCACATTGTTAGCAA
>NW_027108063.1:1400087-1400435 GCF_000696795.3 Halyomorpha halys | reverse complement strand
GGTAAAAATGAAAACGAGCTATGAAAAGATCGATACGAATAGTTATGCATAAATAATGATAATATTTTGATATTTTTTATATGAAAAATTTGGGAGTGGGGTAGTTCAGTGAGTAAGGCAATGTATTACTAACTGCCGGACCCGGGTTCGAATTCGGCTGTAACATAGTTATTCATTCTGTTAATATAGCCGTGAGTCTACCCTGTGGTTTTGGGTGTCCCGACGTACACCCAGTCTCTTCAAAGTGCGTACGCTTAATTAGGAAAAAACATTGTGGTTAATTATGATCAAATCATCTCCTTGTTCAATCGTTGTTCACGAAACTGTACTTCCTTACTTTTTTATTTT
>NW_027108063.1:1394978-1398417 GCF_000696795.3 Halyomorpha halys | reverse complement strand
AGACTATTCAATACAACCTGACCATACTCGTGCCTCCAATTACGGTACGGAACAAAGATCTTGCGGTCTGTTTGGATTGCTGCCCCCGCAGTATACTCTTGATTTCCTATCAGTGAAAGTTATTGTATAATTTTAGTATACTAGCTAGCAATGGAATGTTAATGTGACTCCATTCAATTTCAATGACCATTGAGAAATAGGAGTTGAAATTATTTATCCATGAGGATAGATTTCTGGAATTACAAACTTTATTGACCATTTGAATTGATTTTTGTTGATACTTTGCAATCAAGGGATATTGTAAACATTTACTTTCACCTATTCGGAACTCTAGTTTTCGTCAGAAAGAGAGACGAAAAGTAAGGAAACTCGGATATCGAAGTGATTTAATTACTCATTATTAGTGAATCTATTCCTTTTAGAAGCAGCTGTTGTTTAATGTGATGTTCTTTATTTTAGGAGGTGTAAAAGCTTCTGCAAGAGTTGGCTAAAAGATATAAGAAAATGAAACTAATCATATAAGGATCGATCTAAATGGTGGCTTAGTTTTTGTCTCGAAATTTATATAGATTGGCTTCTAGGTTAATTTGAAATAATGATATGAACGCATAAATCCATATGATGACCGCAAATGGAGTAAATTTCAGTCAAGACTCAAAAAACGTTTGGTGATTTCACGTACGACCAAGGGAATAATTGGTAGATTAAGATGGGCTGGGTACATTCGCTGTATGCCTGGAGGGTGTATATTGAGGGAAATATTAAAAGAGCACACCGTCTCTACACAAGGCAGGTAGGTAGACCAAGACTTAGATGGGCTGATGGAGTGGTAGCAGAGGTCCGAGCTAACGTTGGTGACGACGTCACTTCTCTGAGACGACTGGCGGTTAATGTTACAGAAAGCTCTGATTCAACGAGGGTTGTAGTGCTGCGAAAGAAGAAAGAAGATATGAGTTTTTATCTGGGTAAAAATAAATTTAGACTGACACAGACAAAATGCATTTTGATCTGATACATTGTTATTATTATACGAGGAGAAGATGGTTGGGGTGCGGTCAAAATGAAACACAAATAAGTTGGTGTAACCTCTTTAATTGTGCCAACGTTTCGGCTAGAGTTTCTAGCCTTCTTCAGGGCTAAGAACAGAACTAGATAACAACCACAATAAATATAGAAAATAAAAAATAAAATATAAACAGAATGACATAAAATGAATAATTTTACAGAATAGAATTAATAAAATGAAGTGATGAGGGAAATAAAATGTATACATAGGTAATTGAAAAAGTGTATAAAATAACATAATTAAGGAATTAAAATAAAAATGAAGTTATATAATGCAAAGAAGTATGAACATATTACTTATTAATAATTTAAAAATTGAAATATGGAAAAAAAAAGAAAATGGAAAGAGAGAAAATATATGTAACCATAATAATTGATAAAGATGCAAAATATAAGTAAAGTTTAACAAAAGAAATGAATAGAAGAAAAAAATAAATAAAAAATTTGAAAACAACAATAATAATATAGTGAACATATAACTGATAACGTGGGTAAGGAAAATAGATAAAAGTGGAGAAAAGAAGGGGTGGTAAAATAAAGAAAGGGAAAAAAAAAGAATACAGGTTCGTTTTATTTTTTTTCCCTACGTCATCCACGGTCAACTATCTCTTATAATTATTATAATTATAATTTTATAGTTCCTCATATATTAATAAACAATGGAAAGGTTGCATTTCTTGAACATTGAATAATGCAAGAATATAACTACTTAATTAACCTGTGTTTCTCTTTTGGAAATTATACAAATAAAAATGTAAGGTTCGTTGATTACTTTTCTAAAATCTCCGTAAGTTCTTTACCGATTTACATGCTGATTTTTTCGTATTGTTTTTTAACACAAAATGTTTGCTGTCGTTGGTTACTCAAAATGTATACATCTTCACATATATTAGGAGTATACATGATTTTTAGTTTAACATTTTAAAGTGTGTTAAATGAAAAAGGTGTGTTAAAGTGTTGAGAGTTTGCTAAATGGAGAATAAAATGATGTAACAGACCAGCTGAGCTTCACTCCATTTTGTCTGCAGTCGTTTTGATAGCTCATTGTTCTTCTTTGGCTTGTATTGTTTTTGTTTTAAATCTAATAAAATAATGGATAAAAATAAAGAAATTTTGGAAGGTTTTGGAAAGAAAGGTAACAAAGTTTCCCTGAAATTCTGCTAGAAGCTTCTCTGAATTTAACATCTAACATAAACTTTAAGTTGACCTGCTCACAATCATATACTTACATATAATATGCATGCTAAAACATTTTATATTTAGCACATCATGAATACCACTGATTTTTTATCCCGGCCGGCTCACCAGAACTTGTAGATCTTTGGCTGCCCGCACCAGCCTTCTCCACGCCTGCCCATCTAAAAGGGTACCCTATTCTACGCTTTGAAGAAGACATGCCAGTGGACTATTAAATAGTTGAAAATTCTTCGAAGATAATAAAATGAATCTAAAATATTCTTAAATTATTTCACATCAATAGAAGCAAACTAAGTAAATCCTTACCTTTCGTGAAGGAGTTGACATCATGAAAACGGATTTTTAAGAGTAGCTTAAGGTCGTTTGTGAAAAAAAAATCTAGGCCATGGAAATGAAAATGTTTATCATAATTTAACTATACGATTAAGGAGGTAATTGGCAAATTTTAAAACTATTGCTATATATACATTTTCTACTTTCAAAATACCAAACAAATTTTTTTATTCCGTAATATTGGGATATATATTTTACCTATCGACTGTTCTAGTTAGCCTAGGTATTATGAAGTTCACCAAAATATTTTATTTTGTCACCAATAGGCTTGTTCCAATATCATTTAACCATAATTTATATTTAACCGTCAGCAAGCTGGTGGGCATATGCACTGTGTATGTTTTTTGTTTCAAAACCAGTGTCCCTTTATATCGTTTTTTTAGCGGCTGAAAACATTAGTTTGAAAGGACTGTTGGTCAGAGAAAGGAAATCGGGAAGGACTGGAAATGATGACAAACAAGTGGAAACATTTGAATAAATACAGAACTCGTTATAAAAGGAAGAGAAAAAGTTTGGCGAAATCTTCCATTAGCATTTTTCACTGTTTATGGGAAAAGGATTCAAATCCTTCCGGATCAAGTTCGAGAAATCAGATTTTTTATTTTGTTTTTAATGTATAAAATATTTATATAGCTTTTTAAAAAAAACATTAAATTTATTATATTCCCCACAAAACTTCAAATCAGCAAGTAAATTTGGTTTTTATGCAAATTTTTTATTGAATTAAGTGCATTTTAAATAAATTACTCTTTTAGTATTCTGATGTAATAAATGTTAAATTGTAGAAATAAATATTATATGTAATTTGCTATTATATCATATATATAATGTATATTTATATATA
>NW_027108063.1:1392325-1394928 GCF_000696795.3 Halyomorpha halys | reverse complement strand
AAAAAAAAAAATGTGTAAGCAGCACACTGTTTTATTTCGGGAACATATTAAAAGTGAACGGTAAAAAAAGAGGGGGTGAAGGGAGAGAATATTTATACTCAAAAAGGCAATTTTCTGACACCAATTTTCATTCATCAAAATTTATCTCCCTACTGCACTTCTATGGTATTCTGTCTTGAAAACAACTTTATATAATTTAATATGCCAATTTTCAACTTACTTGATACGAAAGGTTCTGCTAGAGGGATCCAAAATCAGAGGGGAAAAGTGTATATAAATGATGTATAGTTATATAATTCATTGTTCTCCTTTTAACTTTCAAAGTTAAGTGCATTTGTATCATTTAAAAAAATGTCCATGGTAAAAATTATTTAACACCTTATACAAAAATAAATGAAGCTGCTGAAATCATTAAAATGTGAGTAGATAAATATTTTATAAAAGTGATAAATAGAAAGTAAAAAAAATGAAGTAAAATTATGGTTTATTCAAAGATTAGGTATTCGATTTCTTGTATATTTCTGTATTAAAAAAAAAATTAACTTTTGCCATTTATATTTCTAGTTGCACTACGCGCCACACCTATCTCCTTTGCATATCCTCTAAAATACAATTGAACAGAAAAGAGGTAGTATATATATACATATATATATAGTATGTGTTGGTATTACGAACAACAAAGTTGCGAAACATCCCCACAATTAATGTTTTATTATTGACTGATCCTCAAAAACCTCTACACAAAAAAAAAAATCGTTTAATTAACTGTAAAAAAAAAGTTATCTACATGATATCTAAAAAAAGTAGTAATATAAGGTTGCGAAAAAAAAAAAAAAAATGTTTTTTGCAGTAACCGAACAGGTCTTAAAGAAAATATATTCATAAGAAATATCAAATCTAAACGACTTAAAATTAAGAAAAATATTTTTTTTTTTATAAAGTCATTTCAAATGAATTATCAATATTTAACCAAACCAATACTTACATTTACTATCTCTTTTCTGTTCAATTGTATTTTATATAAAATGCAAAAGAGATAGCTGTGGTGTGTAGTACACGACAATAACCGTCGGAATATTGCTAAAACGCTCCAGAAGCTCAATTTTGAAGTACTGGCTTATTCATCCTCCATATAGTCCCGATCTTGCCCTTCTGACTATCACTTGTTTGGTCCACTCGAAGACACATTAAGAAGGGGCCGTCGATTTACCTCGGACGAAGCAATGGAAGAAGTGGTGCATTCCTGGCTCGCAGATCAACCGAAAACCTTCTTTTATGAGGGCATCATGAAGCTTGTACAACGATAGACCAAGTGCGTTGAAAAACAAGGAGCAATGTCGAAAAATGATGTACTTGTAAGTTTCCTATTTGATTATGATAAAATATAACTATATTGCGGATAATAATTTACTTACCCTTGTTATTATGATTTTATTATCGATTGAACCTCAAGACAATGTATATATAGGGGAAGCGGAGTGGCGCAGTGGTAAGGCACTGTGCTACTTATTTCAAGGACCTGGATTCGTATCCGGCTATAGCAGATAATTATTTATTCTGTTACTGTATCCGTCAACCCTGTTACTGTATGAGTCAACCCTGTGGGTTCGGGAATCCTCTGGGGTCCACCCATGAGACTGGGTACTTTTGATTGGGGATTTTATCTAGCGATGTCTAAATTACCTCCTTGCACAACTGTTGATACAACAGTATTTCTTTACATAGTATGCACACCTGACCCTTCATGAGTAGTAGTAGTTCAGTCTCCTATGATATATATATATTATGAAAATGTAAAAAAGTTAAGAATAAATATAAAGATTAAAAATAATAGTTCTAAATTAAATAGAAATACGATTACCAAAAATTTCACTGCTATGTCCATTTCTTAAAAAATAATTAAACTAGAAATTTACATTGTCAGAAAATGAAAAATTATTTTTTATGGAATAGATACCGCAGTGAAGTATTTTGATGATGGTACTTTGATGGTAGATAAAATTATTTTTATAATTTTTAATATTTGAAGGTGAAATGAACTAAAAACTAAATTCAATACAATAAATTGTACATAAATTGAAGTAATATCATACAGTAGGATTGTATTTATGAAATATACCCTTCGGTCATGAATTCATGACCTTAATATCTATCGGAGTGTGGAGATATCCTGGTTAAAGGGGATCATGTCAGCAATAAGAAAGTTGTAGTAGAAGAAAGCCGACGACGAGTTTCAAATTGAATAGCCCGCCATTACAGATTTGACGAGACGGGCTGGGAGAGCTGTGATTAAAGAAGCAGTGAGATACAGTATCTAGTTAGTTGAGATCTCTGCTAACACTATAATCTTAGATATAATGAACCCTCTCTCACCTTTGTTTAAATCTAATCTTCGCCTTCTCCGTCTAATTCGTTTCTGTATTATCCGCTTCCTTCATGATCAATGGCTCAAGGTGCGAAACTTGAAACCCGCGAGAAAAGTGCTCTACGGCTTTCTAAGTTGTATCATTGTGCTTGGTAAGGGAAAAATTGGGTTTCTGCAGATACGAATTTCATCTTCATCCATTGATCCGTGGATCGTAGTCTGAGGGGTTAAAAAAAAA
>NW_027108063.1:1389590-1391662 GCF_000696795.3 Halyomorpha halys | reverse complement strand
ATTCCCTTTATTTTGAGTGTTGGCAGACATATGGGTAATAATAATAATAATATAAAATAGTAATAAAATAAAATAATTTAATGAATAAATAATATAAAATAAAGTACATAGTATAACTTAAGTCTCAAAAATGAAAAACATTTTTCGGAGTATTTAAACCAACGTATTGGTGACTGTTCATATTGTGTATATACTGAGCCATTCATATTGAAAGTGATGTAAGTTCATTAATATTCGAATCGGTATCTTTTAGGATTTGCGTTAATAGTATAAAATTAGCGTCAATAGAAATTGGGTAGGATAAAATTTAAAAATATGGGTAAGATTTATTATGTTGATGTTTTTTGGTTTCCAAAGGTGCTAGATTTAATCCCCATCAGCATAATTAAAATTATTTAAGAAATGATATCTTCTTGTTGGTTATGAATGGACTTACGCCATTTTTAAAGCCAAGGAAATAATGTTTGAGTGTAGGTGGTACTTTATTTAATAAACCGATTATTTAGTATTTTGTATTATAAGTTTGTGAGTGATCTCGTTTTTTTGTATAATATACTGGTGCCAACTTGATATTAAAGTTTTTGGACCTTGTGGTAGTAATGATGCCTCCTCGTAGTGTAGAATAACAAAAATCTTATCCCGCATATTTCAAACCAATTTAATCTTTCACCGTTAGTAATTTTTAGTATCTTAAAGTGGAGCACAATCTAAGCAATCTGAAAAATAAATCATAAAATACCAGAAATAGGAGGCCAGCAGTGTTATTTTATTAGCAGAGGCTCATTTGACGATGGCCCTGAGTATCTTCATTTTTTATAATTTAATTATGTAAAGTAGGTACATGATTAAGAGGATACATTAAGTTCAATTAAAATTTAAAGTTACTGTGTTATTGAAAATATTTTAAAATATATTATTCAAATTTACCAATGCCCTAATAAAATAAAGGTTATGTAGGCGCGTGTTCAAGGATCGTATTTCTAAAATTAATCAGACCTACATACCGGCTCTTCGAAATAAAATTTTATGTCCGTTGTCATCATAAATATTGAAATCTAGTTTGCAGCTCTCAACTACTCACAGATCCTTAAATCCAAAAGATATATCCATATAATGCCGTGATATATTTTTGAGCTTATTGAGACTGTCAGCTTTAAAAATTTACAAACGTTATATTAAAGTATATAATTTTGTCCTACAAGTACTCCTGATTTCTCCTGAATATGATATTGAATAAAAAAAAAAATGAAGTTTGTACTATAACATTTTCATGTTGAAGAGTTTTTTATATTGTATATGAGATGAAACATAAGAAAATTGTTGTTGTTATTATTGTTATTTTTCAAAAAATATATATATTTTCTATTCATTTCTTTTGTTAAACTTTACTTATATTTTGCCTCTTTATCTATTATTATGGTTACATATATTTTCTTTCTCTCAATTTTATTTTCCTTTCCATAATTTTAATTTTTAAATTACTTTAACTAATATATTCATATTTCTTTGCATTATATAACTTCATTTTTTATTTTATTTCCTTAAATATGTTACTTTACCTACTTATTTAATTACCTACGTATACATTTTATTTTCCACTTCTCTCATCACTTTATTTTATTAATTCCATTCTGTAAAATTATTTACTTTATGTCATTCTGTTTATATTCTCTATATTAATTGGTTGTTATCTTGTTATGTTCTTAGCCCCGATGAAGGCTAGAAATTCTGCCCGAAACGTTCCCACGATTAAATAAGTTCCTTCAACTTATTTGTGTTTTAATTTGACCGCACCCCCAACCATCTTCTCCTCGTATAAGTCATTCACGGTCAACTATCTCTGATGATTATGAAATATAAGAAAATTTACTCATAAATTGTTTTATACAAGACTCGATGATAAATGAATCAGAGAGTTTTAAGGTAAAGAAAAAAAAATATTGTTTCATAAATTAAATCATGTTTACAATTTTCGGGGATCGTTCAATTTTTCTAGATTATACATTACATTTCTGTATTTTCCCTCCAACGTTTTTATTAAAATTGGTGTCCGACTGGTTGGAGGATTGCGT
>NW_027108063.1:1383544-1389361 GCF_000696795.3 Halyomorpha halys | reverse complement strand
GAGTGAATTTAGATAGTGTACTACCAATATTAACGGGTAGTCTGCTGCTATTATTAACTTAAACGTTCCTATGGTAGCACCAAGGGTCAGGGTACCCTCTCCTTTCTCTATAATTTGGAAACCAACTTCAACATGTAAAAATTGTGATAAAACGTTCTGCTCAAAGTAATCCTAGAATTTAGAGGCAATAAATTTCCTTGGGAATTAAGAAATTGGAATTCACTTTCATAACGCTATGTTTTAATCAAAAATAAAATTTTCGCAAGCTGTCAATATTCAAAATTACAAGTCCAAAAGAACTGGGAAAGTTAAAATATTTTTTATTACAGTGGGGAAAAATAAAACATTTCAATATATTGTAGTTGAGAAACCAGGTCAACATAGTTGCAAAGTTAGAGATCTAGATTTTGGCAGTTATTTCACCCCAATTTTCGATTACATTAACGAAAAATATGTATAATTGCTAGTCAATATTGATGTGTCTGCCAATTATGCGTAGGGAGAATAAAAAATTACGGATGTTTCAAAACATTAAAAATAATCAATTTTTCATTCGGAGCTCTATACCTTTAAAACTGCCAACAACACTGGAAAATCTAAGAGATCATCATTTAAAGTAGAGTAAATTTTTTAAAATGTAAGCCCTAATAGAGGTATTTATGTTCAATAGTTCTGGAGAAATAGCTTTTTAAAAAGTAACATTTCATAAAAATTTTGTACAGTACGTACTGAAAGACGTAATAGTATTCATGATATTAGCTAAAACAAATTTATATTCATATGTGAATATCATAAAAACTACTACCTAGTAAGCTAAGTGTCATAAAATAATTTATATATTCCCTTTATTTTGAGTGTTGGCAGACATATGGGTCTAGAGATATATTTTTCCAAAAATACAACATTTTATACGAACGACTAGAAATTAACATTAAGGGATTCAATTTGTTCAAATACCATAAAAATTAATTTCTCCTATAAAGATAAACGTTATAAACTATTTTATAGTAAATTTAACTAAATTTAATTTGAGTGCTGACAGATATCTGTACGTCCTATGGCTTCTGAAATTATGTTTTTCATAAATCAAAGTTAATGTCGGAACAACTATAAATCAATTTATTTTAGCAAATATCATGAAAACTACTATTCCTAGGTAAATGGGATAAACTACTTTATAGTGCGTTAAACTAGCTTTAAGTGGAGTACTAATAGATATCTGTACGTCACATAGTTCCTGAGATACAGATTTCTCAACTACTAATCTTTCAGTACATTTGTAAGAAAAGTTGATGTTTAAAAAGCTATATCTCGAGAACTGTTTGACGCCAATAGCTCTATTTCAGCAAATTTACTCTTATTTAAATAATGTTCTTTTAGATTTTCTAATGGTGGTATTTTCTAAGATAAAGAGCTCCGAATAATTAATCTATTTCGAAAGGTTTTGAAACAGCCGCCATATTTTATTCCCCCTTCCTATACTTGGTAAATTCATCAGTTTTGACTATTAATTATACATAGTTTTCATTAAAATAAACAAAAAATGGAGTGAAATAACTGCCTTTTTTTCTTCTTGGCCCTTGTACTATCATCACTATTTTTTATTTTGGGATATATTTCCATTTACTAAAACTCAGCTTACTCTTCCAGAAGTCCTGGAATATTTTTAATTCATTTATCTATACATGGAATTTATGGTAAAGGGGAGTATTAAAACCATGAGAAATTTCGGATTCGAGTTTTCAACATGTTTTAAGGCCCGTGAGTGCAAATATCGCAAAGTGGTCTGACTGTCTGTATGAACAGCCCAGCCAAAGTGTTTAGCCATACGAAACATATATTACATATATAGGGCTGTTGTATCCTTTAGATGTTATAGCAACTTTTTCGATAGAATCGACTTGCCGGAAGTGCAACTTTATTGAATCGATATTTCACATTTTTTTTTCGAAATCTTAAAAAATATACAATCAAGTGTTCTTCAATGTTTTTTTCATTGGCAGGGCTTATATACAGAATTAAAAAAAAAAAAAAAACCTTTAAAATATGAACATGGTCAGGGTTTCGGTCAAAAAGAACAAAAATAGTTTGTTGAAATTATACGGTCAATTATTTTTAAAAAAATAATAAATAACAATCAAGAGAAGATTTGGTATTTAACTGGAGGAGGTAAAAGAAGAAACCGAGAGAACAGTTAAGACTGGGAAGTCGTAAACAACCGAGCTTGCTCGATCTCTCCCGAACGCATTATGTAAGTAGCTTTGTTATATTTTATTAAGCTGTTGTATTCTTGTCTGGAATAAAGTTAATATTCGCTTATAGAATATCAATAAACCTTTTTATACGAATTATTTTAAAACAGAATAATAATTTTTTGTTTGTGATTTTATCACCCAGGAATGGTAAGTGAAAGCTGTGTAATGCGCGCACAACACCATACTTTTATAGTTATGTAGAACCTTCACTTCTTTGATCATTGAGTACTCAGTTAGTTAAAAACACTTCAACCGTACACTCAAAGTAAACATAAAGTAATTAGTAGGGAATTTGAAGTATTTATTTCAATTTAACTTTGTAGTTTTCTGGATAATCGTAGAATTACACTCAGGTGGGAATCGATCCCACAAGCAACCTTAAGAACCAAGCGCTATAGGATCTGAACCAGCCTTCAGGTTCTTTACCTTTCTATAGAGACTACTTTCTTAATATCGATACCCGAAATTTGCCATACTTCTCTCTCATTAATCGAATATTATTATGGAAAATAGAATAAATTATTGAATAGTAAGATAAGAACCTGTTCCAAACTGCCTTTGGGGACCATTAAATCTACATAAAGTTCTCCTTCACTGTAACTTTTGCCTTCGTCCCAAGTCCCCGCTCCGGGAGGGGGTTTGACCTCGTTTCCGGATTTTCCTCGCGGCAGGAAGGAGGCCTCCCGGATCTCTCGAACCAGGTTATTAATTGCATTTAGGAGGCTGTGGATCGGCAGAGACAGATTGGCTATTGTTTTCTAATGGCCCCTTTACAACACTGCCTTCCATGTTCCGATCGTGTAAGGTCGTTTTTCGCGGCGGATTAATAGTCCCTTCGGATCCAACAATAAACAAGTAGCTCTGTTCTCTCTTTCTCAGTTTACATTTTAATTTAGAACACTTTTTGTTTATCTTTCCTGTATGAAATTTAAGACAAAATAATATACCTTATTTTTAGACATTTTGCTAAACGTTTTGTTCCAGTAAACTTATTAAAATATAAATACGAATAAGAGGCAGAAATAGCAAATACACAAATCACAAAGTGTATTATTAAGTTTGCAAGGTATGGCTTGTTCTAAATTTTTCAGATTTTAACCAGTTTATTTTATTTTATGTTATTTTAAATTCGTATAATATTTATGTTATTTAAAATAGTATAATTATTATGTTATATTGTTTTCTCTTTACCTATATAATTTGTATAAGAATCAATATTCTGCACTTTTTAAATTCAGAATATTTCAATGAAAAGAAAAAAAGTTTTATATATTTTGTATTTATTATACTTATATTGTGATTATTAGGTTTTATGTAATATAAGTTTTTTTTTTGGTTATATAAGTTTATTTAATTCTGCGATAAATTTTAATTTCATTATAGATATAAAAAAAAAATATAACATTGCAAAATACTGCATTGTAATAATAATAAACTCAAAAATAAGTACAAATTATCACATAATCAAATAAAAACGTACATAGTTTTATATCATTAATAACTATAGTGAAAACAAGTTATTATTATTTCATTGCAATGCTATATATATTTTTTCAATAATATTTATAAGTGTGCAAGTATATTTTATTTGATGTAAAACGTTTTGTAAATTTTGATTGTATTAATTTTTTTTTTTTCCGATCCCTCTAAAACACAAATAAAAAGTGAATTAGTGATGAGCATTACTGTGAAAAAGAAAATAAATTCGTGTTGGGGCTTACCTTTTACTACCTTTGGTATTTTAAGGTTAACTGTTATGTTTATTTGTTATATATGAGGTATCCATTCTAAAAAAGGTGCTATTTTAAGTTCGGAGGTGAGGGGCCTCCTCAATATGTATTATGTTACTTGTATTGCGTTTTATATAAACTTCTGGTAAGCAGATATTCCATTGCCATTAGAATTTATTATCTGTTTTTCCTCCGTTCCTTACTGGATTTGTATTTTAGTTTGAGTTTAAATTATTATTAAATGGCAAAGTATGGAATTGGTATAAGGCAGTGCATTCAAAATTGCTTCATTGCCTTCCACCTGGAGCAGACGATCTTCCAGGGGCACACCTTGCCTCTATAATGTTATTGTTTCAGTCTTCAACAAATTGAAATTGATATCATACAGATAAAAAAATAAAAACATGGAGAAGAAAACAAATAAATAAATTTGAATTAAGTTAAGATGGGCTGATAATACTTTACCATTATTTTACAACGTTTCGGCCTAACAAGCCATCCTCTGGTACAATCTCTAGGGATTCATAGTTATTCTATTGACGCAAAAATAATGGCAAAAATAAAGGTTTATTTTAACTATTCAGTAATATTAAACTATATCAATACTGCATACAACTCCATTTTAATGCATAACTCGTATCTTACTACTGCCATGTGTTGTGCTTTTATTAAATAAATATTATTTACATTTAACAAAAAACCTCAAGTATAATAAAATTAATTAACTAATTTTTAATTAACAATTAATAGTTTCTATGTCATGAATAAACCAACGAAAAGATATTTTTAATCCATCAAACAAAAATTCAGGCCGCGATTATTTCTTAGAAAATAGATAGCGTATTAATTAAATTGTTTTATCGCTATGTTATGTGATGTACTATAATCTCATTATAAACAATAAGATATATGGGAAAGTTAAATCAGGCTTAGTGTTAATATATGTCATTATTAAGGGTAACTGTTCAGAATTATAAATGTTCTAATATTATAATTAATTAATAGAAAATACATTTAAAAATATTATACAAAATTGGACGTTTTGGGGTTTTGTTGCATCAAATTTAATGTTTGAAGTAAGCCTTCATTTCATTATTTTTTCTTATTTAATTTATAGTTTAAAATTGACAAATTTAAAGTAAATGACGAGTTGAATTCAATCTATATAAAAAAGAACAAGTATCCCTAGTGACGAATATTCTTGGATATCTATGAAAAAGTCTCTCTAGAAGCTTGTTATTGTTTAAACGAGTACTCCTAACTTTGATTCCCAATCCGCCTGTATCCCTAAGTTCATCCGTCAGACTTTGTAGCTAATAGGGATTTCAATTTTTTTTTCACCCACATAGCCAATGAACATGCTATGTGAAATTTATGGGGAAAGTAAAAAGGGAATTTCGCTTGAAAAATTATTTCTAAATTGACTTTTCAACCCAGTGACTTGCATATTTTTTCTGAGACTTAAAACTGAGGTAGTTTTATGAAGTTGGAAAATTTAAATCCAACCTTCTTAATACAATTATAAAATCATTTAATACAATTAGTTTCCTCATAGCTCTTCAATTATGGGGAATATAGTATGTTTTAGCAGAGTAGTTTTTTATGTGTGTTTGCTTAAATGTAGTAAGTATTTAGGGATTTTAATTTCATTCAAACGAGAGTTTTTCCTTTTATCAATACTATAAAATTGATTATTGCAGGATTAGGGTATTTTATGTGCATATTGGGTTTGTTTTGGTATAATGGCGTAAAACATCACTGGTCATCAACACTGTTCTTATTTCTTTTTGCTTACTTTAGTTTTATTATTTTTTATTTAATTTTAGCTTTTT
>NW_027108063.1:1373633-1383104 GCF_000696795.3 Halyomorpha halys | reverse complement strand
GGCGTCTGAAAAGAAGATGGCCACGGGACCTTCTAATTTAAATTAATGTTTGAAGTACCACCAATGGGTGGTTCCTTCCCAAGATTTTCAACTGTCTATGAAACCTACTACGTATTTACCTATTGTATTATTTTGTACAGTTGTAAATTACATTAAATAAATAATTTAAAAAAAGCAAAAAAAAAAAATAATAATTACAATTGTTAACATGCTGGCTTATCCTACTCTTTAAATTTTGGCTGGGTGGAGCCAATGAGGATTCCAGAACTCACATGGTTGATTCACGGCTACAGTGTAATAAAAAACATTTTTTTACCCAGCCAGATTCGAGCCCGGGTCCTTGGACTTAGTACCATTGTGCCTTACCACAGTACCAGCACGCCCCCTTATATTTCATTGATTTGGTTAAATTTCTCTATTATTTCTTTCTCATTTAAGTAAATCTACTGCAATTAATTAATTTGCTTTTTTACCAAATTTTAAATCATAATTCCTCAGTGTCCTGATTATATTATAATTTTAAATCCTTATAGATTGTGCCTGAGGATTGTATGTTAGGCCAACAATTTTTAAAATAATAATAAAACAGTTTTGAACTTAATTCAAATACTTGCTTTCACCCAATATCAAATAATAAAAACTTAGAAATAAATAGACTTGTATTTGTAGCTCTGGTGAAACACTTTAAAACAGTTGTGTTCGTAAAATAGATTGATAATATTTCATATTTTATTTTGAGTGTCACTCTGTTCATCATGTCCAGGATTCATAATAGTGGTCAACAATATTGATGAGTTTCTCGAATTTTTAGTTTCATTGTCTCGTCAGTGATGTAACGATAGGATGTGAAGATTTTTGGGTGAATAAATTTAAACATTAGTAGTTATTTAAAAAACCGGTTTCTTGGTTTATCAGAAATGGAGCCGATCATTTGTCAGGAGGGATAACAACAATGATATAAACACCACTAACTAGTTTTAATCATCAATCTTCATCCATTTATTGATTATTACTTAGACTCATTGACAGTTATTGATCCATAGTCCTAGCCTAATTGATTATGCTGAGGATTTCTCATTGAAAGTGACAAGCTATTATGCGTTTGTATTCGAAAGTTGATATGTAAATTAAGCTGTGATTGAAATTGATGGATTTGAATGTTCACTAACAAAAAAAGACACTTTATTATTTTTTTAGGACTTACTTGATTTTTCTCGAATGAGAATTAAATTCTCGTATAGCAGGCAGATATGTTTAAAAAAAAAATAGGAACGTTTCCAGATCAGAAATTTTGTTGAATTAAATAAAGTGTTAAATATTGAGCGTCAATGTTCGTCGCACGTTGTATGCTGCACTACATGTTTAGGTGGCTTTAAAAAAAAAAAAAGAAGAAAAATAAATCATTTAAATTCATCTCAGTCGGTCCCCCGTGGGTTCTAAAGTTGAAGCATTAAATTATCTACACCAAGCATTTACATACAGGTTAATGTAAGGTTCTGAATAACCTACAAGAACATTAGAATTGAATTGAACAATCTCGGAAATCTTGGTTATAGCACGAAAGAACAATGAGAAGAGAGAGTTAGATCTGGTCGATCACCTTCAAAGGAAACGTTTCCTCTGGACTTGGGGAAACGATGGTAAAGAAAATAGAAATCTAAATCAGAAAAAGATTTACGAAGTTTTTCCAATGAGGTACAGAAAGTCAATAAAACTGAAACATCAGAATTTCATCTTCTGAACTTTTAAAAATAGTTATATTATAACTTTAGGGCCATTAGAATTTTTTGTCTGTTTTTTTCCCCGATGCTTACTGGATTTATATTTTAGTTTGAGTTTAAATTATTATTAAATCGCAAAGTATGGAATTGGTATGAGGCAGTGCATTCATTCAAAATGGCTAAGCCTGTTTCGAATTCGACTGTGTAGAAAAGTTTATTTTCATTGCCAGAGTCCATTTAAAAATAGTTATATTATAACTATTTATAGTTATATATTGTTTTGTTATTTATATTTGTTTCATTAAATGTAGCGATTCCTTGATAAAGGTATGTATAAAACTAAAATCTGTGCTGCTGGATATCCATGTAAGTGGTCAAGCATTTAAAACAATCTAGGATCTCCTTCATTTATTATTTTTAAAAACATTGTGAAATATGCTTGTATATTCCAGTTTTTAAATCTTCATATTTAAAACGTTTCCGAGCTCTCCCCAAACATTGATTATTTCTGCCTCCTTATGTGTATTATAATTGGTTTCTATCTTCTTGTTCATTCTTAATAAACTTACATCTAAGATCCTTCATTAATTGCTTAAAAGCTATTATAAAATATGCTTATATTTTGTGTATGGACATCCCTTCGAACAGTAAGTAAAATAAATTAAAGTTTTAGTCTAAATTAAATTTTTATAAATAAAGTTTTAGTCTAAATTAAATTCAACAAAATTTTTAATTGAAAGCACCTTTACAGCAAATGCTATTCTGCTGATACTTTTATTCCTTATGGGATGCAAGCACGCCTAAAAAATCTTTCTACCATCGTTTCCCATCAGATTCTTATCCAGGATATCCTTCCGAGTGGGAAACTGCCAACCCAAATATATGGTAGGTTATGCCTGGAAGTTGGTGGAGATTCCGCGATAGGGTTAAACCTTTACATTGTCAGCATTAGTCTCTATAATGAGAACTTAGAACGTTAGAGGCATTAAAAATTTCCAACGCGGTTCCTGACTTTGCGGCCGTTTAGTTTGCTTACCATGTAATCCTGTTCCTGCTTTACTATATAGATTTTCACACGTGGACCACAATATATCTCAAAATTTGTGAGTGAAATCGAAAACAATTTTTTTTTATTTAACAAAACTAATTGGATTATGCAAATTTTAATTTATTTTTTTTAATTAAGGAATTTACCTTATACTTTTCTTTAAAATAGTATTTTATAGAACGATAGTCTGGGTGGGGGTGAATAAACGTACAAAATTAGAGAAAAAACTATTTAATCTTAACCAACGTTTGGCCTCTCCGGCTGGTCTTCAAATTGTTTTCTGTTACACTGTAGCCATGAGTCAACTCCTGTGGGTTCTGGAGCTCTTCTGGGGTCCACCTAACCACTTAAATTGGGTAAAAATCTGGCGGTCGAGCGTGATCCTGACCAAATCACCTCCTTGCACAACCTTGGTTTAGTAACAGTATTCTTTACAAAGTACTGAACTCCTGACCTTTCATGGATTGTAGCGGTACATATTATAATATTTCTTTTTTAACCTTTGGCCTCACTTCGCAGGGCTTCGTCTGGGGTAAATGAAAACAAGATACAAACATTGTAAGAAGTGACCAAACATTAGAATAAATATACAGAGAAGTTAAGAAAGTAAAAAAACAAAACAAACTCTTTTATAAAAAATAACAATAAGCTTAAGGAAATATAAATATAGGTGGATACAAAACTAATTACTAATAAACACATCCAGATACCATAGAATTGTAAATAAATAACTACACTTTCACTAACTGCATTTTATTTATTTATTCCTGTATTTTTATTTTTATCTATATTTGTATTATATATCTCTATCAGTTCCTGATGGGAACCAACCTACCATCCTTAAAAATGTATTGCTATCAATTTAGACTAGGAACTAGATACCACAGAACCCTTTGCTATGGCATGCTAGATTCTATTGTTTATAATTACTCATTGGATATCCTTTCCAATGGTGTCATGTTCGCCAATTTATTAGCCTATGATAATGAGCTGGCATGCAGGGAATCTAAAACATAAACTGGGTCAACATTATATTTTGTTTACAAAGATTGACAATTGAGGTATAATGGTATAAGAGAGAGCATGATTGATAAATTGACTTAATTTAAGTTTAATATGCTATGGATTGAGAATACCATTGAGACCATTTATATTTTATTGATACTACTTTTAATTATTTTTACCATTCCATCTTAGACTTTTTACTTATTATATGTGTGTAGCGGGCTTGGCTGTTTTCTGTAGCTATTAGTTCAAGCTGCTTGAGTACATGTTTTCGGATCTTCCTCAGCCTGATTTTGCTGGAGTCCCCTTTACTTTACTCCTTCCGGTGTCTACTTGTGAGTCCTCTTTTCTCCTCCGTTACCCAGCTGGAGATGTCCAACTCCCTCCTTGGCTGTTTCGTTGACCTCTCTGGAGTCCCTGGCTGTCTTACCACGAGTCTCTGACTGTAATCTCTCCCTGTCTTCCTCAGATTGTCTCCCTTTCTTCCCTCCTCCTCACAAGATCTTCGTTCTCCCTATTTTCTTTCTTGTCATCCCATTGGCTACTTCTGTTTTTGGGGACGTTTCCATCGGTCAGCTTCTCTGTTGATATTCAATCTGCCTTTATAGTTCCTTCGCTTGCCTTTATGTCTCCCTGATTAAGTGCCTACAGCCATCAGGTGTTTCCCTAGTGGCTTCGTTGAAACCAGATGTATCATTGCAACGCCGTTCTACCTGGCTGTCTATTAGCGGGCAATGAAAACCCGTAATACCTATTTAATTGAATTTAGCTTAACTTAATTACACTTATTCTCAATACATAGTATTACGTTACTTTTGAAGCGCGCTATGTTCTCGCTTATGTCGTTGGTAGCCGTTATCAAAAATGGTGAACTTCACTGAAAATGATTTCATGCTTGCTTTGATGCCATGTTATTAATCCATATACACATTTACGCCTGTTCACCACATATGGATAACATGGATAGGTTAGTACAGCTTACATATTTTTAAATGGAACAATTTTAAATGTTCATGACCTAATATTAGATATTAATAGAAATCATTCGCTTGTTTCCACTTAAAATTATACAGTGCATTTTTATTAACTTTACCTTTATTTTGTCACGTAAGGTTATTATAGGTTTCTACATGAAAAATTACAGCATGTTCAAAACTTTAATATAACTGAAATCTCAATCATTAATAGGACGTTATATCAAAGCTGATTACCCGATGCATTATCAGGATTATTGGCAAGAGCTACTTCAACTTGTAAGAGGAATAGTTCCCAGAAGAGGATGATTCAATCCTCGTGAGAAGGTACAGGTCGCTTTTACTCAGCCGTTTCCTTCTTCGAGAGTATGGTCGAGCCGAACAAGAAGGAGAAACCGTGAGAGGACCGGAAGCCAAGAAAAGCATTTCTCATGATCTGATGCATACGTTGACCTACTCGTCAAAACCAGGCGGCTCTTCTGGTGAATTCTGCATTAATACTTAAGAACAACTTAAAATTTAAGATCATTTATTAATAATGATAACTTTTATAACGAATAATTATTTTAAAAAAACACTATTTTAGATTTGATCGAAACTATTTATTTCACAGTTAAATAAATATTTAGTCTGCGTTATTTTTAATAGAAAACCACATTTTCTCGTATAGGTCCTATACTAAATTTCACCTATGAAATATGTGCATTTGTGGGTATTTTGTTGTAAATAACATAACGAAACATTTTTTTTCTATCCTAGGTTGAATAAAATTATAATTACGTCAATGTGTCTTTCACCCTTTGCAAAAAAGACAAATCTTCCTAAAAGTAGCTAAGCAATTCTAATCAAAAGAAGGTTGAAATTTATTCTGCGAGTTTGGATATTTTAAAATTTAAAAGAAATTTGTAAAAAGATTTGTATTAATAAGGTTAAAAGTAATTGTTTATATAAAATAATGATATCCAAGTTAAGTATCAAAGTACTCTTTATTATGTCTTTAAAAGTCCAATGTTTCGGACAATTTGGCCATCTTCAAGGACAATCTTAAATATATAATTTACACCTCACATCCAATTTTAAAATCTTTTTTTGGACTATTTTGCATAGGTCATTAATTTCAGTCAAAATCATCCTATTTTATCCTTCTCCATTAAATTTTAAAACTTTTAATTACAGATTAACTTTACACTAAATTCCACTTATGCATATATGCATTTGTGAGTATTTGCTTATAAATAACGCAATGAAGAAATTCGTTAAAAGATTTGTTTTAATAAAGTTACAATTAAGTAAAGTAATGCTTACGTAAGTTGGAATACACAGTTTCATTGAAAAAGTTAATTATGATTTTATAAAAGACTTTTTTTAATAATATTTTTTTGTTATTACGCCACTTAGATATTTAAATATAACATTTGTCTCATGCAATTACATTCTAAAGTCTTTTATCACAAGATATATTTTTACAACGATTAGACAAATGGTTCAGTTTTATAAAGAAGTTAGCTAGAGCGATGAAATAGTAAATTTCTTTTAAAAACTTGAATGTTGATGTTTTATTGTAAATCTTTCATTCGGTTTATAAGATGTTTGATACGTAAAGTGTAACGGTTTAAACATTTGGGGTTATGATTTATAGCGATGTACATATCTTGCTCGTTGAATTTATAAAGCATTTCAATTGCTATTTTATAGCCTCTCTCTTATTTCGAAAACCAATTTAAAAGGTCTTAATATTTTTTTTTTAGTAGTCGCAGTTTTTCATGGGCATCAGAATATAAACAACACCATAAAATAACACTTTTAAACGTTCTGTCTTGTTGACGCTACAAGTTTATGGGTTTCGAAGTCATAAACAACCAAAGATAGCTGGAGAAACTGATACTGAAATTTGAGATGTTTAAAGTTGTGAGGATAAAACATCAATCTACATATAGTTTTTAAACCTACTACTTACCTGGCCACTATCGAATACAAGAGTTGTTTGAGTGGTAGGTTGAAGTCATTTGTGACTTCACCAAAGACCGTACTATTTCCAGAGAATATTGAATATTGATAAGGAAAATATAGAATAAAATTTAGAAAAGAATTAATCGATAACAATGATATCAGTAAAATGTAAATATAAATATAAAATATTGCCAAATATAATGTGGGGTGATAATACTGACATCGTTGAATTAGAATTAATTAGTGTAGCAATTGTTATTTTTCGACAGAAATTATCTTTTGAGTCAAAATAAAAAAGTCTGGCAAAATGTTTGAGTGCGTCTTCAGTCTAGCTCAAAAATGAATCATCTTACGAAACTGAAATTACATATTTGAGGTAGGTATATGTCTGGGTGAGTGATAGTAACTTTTATGCCAAAATTGACCAACTAGTGCAAATTAATTTAATCGATTTTACACTTTTTTGAGATTTTCTCAAAAATGGCCCAAACGATTTTGATTAACTTGAGTTAATCAATGTAAAATTAAATAGACTCAGATAGGTATTATCCCCATTGAACTAATATATATTCAGATTTTTTATTGAACCGGTTAGGTGTTATAGGTAAGCTGTAGGTAGGTCTAAGAACTTACAGCTTAGGGGCTGGGATGGTCGAGTCGATTAAGCATAATATACTGTGCGCTAAGGCAGAGTTAATTATCGTCGAGCTTAGTCGGTGCTTGTATTGCTGACTCCCCGAAATGGATGATCTTCATGAGTATCCTGAAAAGCTAGTTCTCCTCCTCTTCCAGAGATTCTGAGGCCCACCATTCCACGCATCCAGTACACGACTGACAATTCTCACACAGATCTGACTGAAGACTGATAGATGAATCTACCCTGTTTTCCTTCATCGGGAATCGTATTGGGGTCCTCCAGAGTATCAAATGACCTTCAGGGGGTTCGATTTATGGATGATGTGCTTTAGTGTTATAATTATAGGTCCTCGTGCACCTGCTGACTGTGAACAGCCATAATCCATAGATCGAGGACAGAGTTAAGGCGTATGGTTATGGAGCTATGGGTAGTCTGCCTGTGGTTGACAGCAACGTAAGATTGGGTCAGCCTTTCAGGCTATCTGTGCTAGCAAGACCGTATTGCGTGACCCAAGATTTTCATATCTAAAGTCAACCAAAATATATATCCGTGTGTGTAAAGTTGGCCTTGCAGGTTGTGAAGATCTTTAGTTCTAATCACTTAACATATCAGCAATATAGAAATATATTTATGAAATATAATATTATATTGTTTTTCTCAAATTTATCGCTTTGGATGCTCAAATAGCCTTACGTAGATTACCCAGGCTCATGCTGCCACTAAATGATGGTTTCCAAGGTGCAGCGGCGAGCTATCCATTGTTTACGTTTACTTAAAAGTCTGAAATAATCCAGGACCTCGTGTTACTGTTGTTCAGAGTCAGCATATCGACCAGGACGTACATATCCATTCGTGGACAGAACTTCAGTACTGTTAGAAAATCACATCACTATTAAGGTAGGCGAATGTTTGCTGCGCATGGTCGTTGTAAGTCACCTCCAGTAGGCTTACGGGCCTCACTTTGGCAAAGTGGCATATCTTCATGGAAGTGGTCACCAATCCAAAATTTTTATAGGCTACTAAAAAAGTTCACCACACCAAACTTTGCATTCTTTAGCCTTCTTGTTTCTTCCGATGAATGTTCACAATTTTTATTCTTAACAATCGTCTCAAAACTTCATTTTTGCAAATCAGGAAGCTTGGTAATAAATTTTTTATTAAATAGAAATATAAAAATCATAAAAAGTTAGTAACTAATGATTCCATGATAAATATAGTTAAATTGATTAGACTATTTGATTTTTATTTGTTTATTTTTTTGGAGGCGGAGCGCTTTTGCCAGCAGTAGGAAAATGACGGAACCCTTTTGGTAGAAGTAGGAAAATCGCGGTACTATTTTAGTAAAAGTAAGAAAATGGCGAAAACCCTAAATTATATGATAGAAATAAAGTGATTCATCTTTTCAGCAAAAGAAAAGAAAGACTAAGATTTTGGTGTGGAATAAGTGGATTACACTTTTGGAAAGTGTAAGGAAATCTGAAATGGTAAGGTACACACAGGTACATGTAGTTGACGTGGAATAACCTATTTATAAATTATTTCGTGGAACTCCTGGAAGAAGGTCGCGTAGCCTCAGTTGGGAACCAGTGGATTAGACTTTTAGTAAAAACTTATAAATGATAAGAATGTTAAATATTTGTGATAGGATAAAATGGTGTTTTATATGAAACAGACATTTCACTAAACGCTTTTTTTTTCTATAATCAGATTACAAGAACCCATCACCGATGGTAGCTAGTAAGAAGCTCCAACTTAATTACATTTGCCTATGCTTTGCAACATATTTTAAGGATGATTTTATTCCTAGATGAAATTTTAAAAAGAACATCTAAACTGAAAAAGGCAGGTGTTTATCCCGTGGAGATAAAGAGCGTGGGTAGGTAGGCGCCCAAAAGTAGATCATATCTTGCTTATTGTGGGCGAAAGAGGCTACCCTCTCCCCCCCACCCTGCGCAAACGTTTCTGTTAAAAACTGCAGGTGAGCTGGGAGGTAATAGCAGACGATGAGAATGCTAAATTTCACCCTCTCAATGTGAACGAGACCAATATGCTCCCGTTTCTTTCTTGCGGTCTGTGTTCGTGGTGCGATTGCTTATCCAATTTTTAAGAATCATCATGCCTACAGTTAAGCATTTC
>NW_027108063.1:1369740-1373583 GCF_000696795.3 Halyomorpha halys | reverse complement strand
AACCAGTCATAGCTGAGCCGAGTGTTCCTTCCTTTTTCCACATAGCTCTTTATTAAGTTTTGTTATGACTGTTTATGTGATCTTATCGTTTTTTGTACTTATGACGACTGAAATTTACTAAACATTGTTCTGATGTTCAAGAACTTATTTCGTTTTTTCCCCCTGAAGATGTTTCACTAAGACAGCTATCGGAGACAAAGTATGGAGCGATAGAGACTAGAGACAGGTGACAGGAGGTTAGTGACCCACAGACAAACAGACCGTAATTAGAGCCATCGTTCCCGAGAAGTCCATTGTGAAGAACGTGTGTCCAATCCCAACTGTAATAGCCACTCCGCCGGCTGATCAACCCCAGCCACACCAATTACCCGCCCCTCTTTGTCTCCTTTAGTGGATACTCCTCTCCTTGGCCATATATCTTCTAGTACAGGACTGCATTATCAAGGTCTCGTCTTAGGTCATTATCTCTGAGCTTTATAGGGGGAGAGTTGATTATTCTGATTAAAAAGCATTAATTAAAACAAATAACTATTTTCTTGTTACCAAATCTGTTCTTATGGAGTGTCTAAGTTCGAGAGCATTTCATGATGATTGACCAACCATTTTTTTTTTTGTATTAATCATTTCCTTTATTAAACTTTAACTCTATTTTTTTCTTCTTACTTATTCTCCTTTTAGTGTATAAACGCGTTTTAAGGGGCATTCTTCTTGATTTTTCGGTTAGGAAACTGATATTCTGAGATATTCTTTGAGGATGGGACTCATTTGGCTTTTATTTGACTTACTCTATAATTAAATGTCATACCCTTTAAATGCAAACTAATATTTTATTATTGAGGTTTTTTTTTTTTTTGCAATCCCTGTAAAAATGATTTAAAAATGAATAAGAAATCCTTCAACCATCTTAGTCTTAAGTTAACCAAAATATGCAGTGATTGATATTTATAAAGACCAGATCTCGGATTTTATTAAGTGGACAGTATATAATGGTTTTAAAAATGAATGAAGCAGGTAAGACTCTATTCTTAAAATCTTAGACTTGTTCTTCGATTATGTTCTGTTCCTTCATCTTGATTCTGTCCCTCTGCCTGGTTGTCTTGAAAAATTACTCACTCATCCTGAGTGGTTGATCTTTTCCAGAAAACAATGTGGCTCTGATGAAGAATGTGTTAACTCTTCAGTTGTACTAAGCAATATGGCTCCCTAAACTCTTACTGTCACTAAATGGTACCATCTTGAATTTCTATTCACCATGGGGGGGGGGAGGAGGGAGAGTCTTCCTTAAATAGAAACAAATAACATTATGTGAAAATCTTAATTCAATCAAAATATTACCTTTTGCAACCATAGGTATTAGAAGGGGAGGTGCAATTTAAAATTATTCTATTAGAAATTGGATTGAATATCTGGATGTGAGATACTCCCTCAAGATGGTTGAGACTGAAAAGAAAAAATTAAAAATGGGAAAACAAATATTAAAAATTTAAATGGTAAGAAATGATAAATAAATTAAAAAAAGTGAGAGTTAGGGGAAAGAAGAAGAAAAAGAGGGGATGAAAGGAGACGGTAAAAAGTGATGTTGACAGCCTTGATAAGATTGATTCCCTTCCCCCGCCCCCTGCTACCTCGCAGGAAGGGAAGAACGGGCGATAAAAGGAAAAATGAGTTAAAGGAGGCAGGAAGGTTGTCCAAAAACTGAATTTATCTTCGTATGATGAGTTTTTGCACTGTTTCCAGTTGTAGTTTGTTATTTATATTTGTCGTGGGCCAATTGCCTATTTATTTATTTGTTTTTAAGAGAAAAAAAAGTGGTGTAGATGAAATCCTAAGGCGTCTAAGGGACCTTGTGTCATTTTTTGATGACGATGTTTCTAAAAAAAAGATGAGAAAAATGATTTGTGCTTTAAAAACGAAGAAGAAATCCCCTAATGCATGCTACTTTACATAGAGGTAATTTTTATATGAACCTCCAAGATTTTATCTCCAGTAACTTGCTGAGGTTTTAAAAATCTTAAATTTATCATCAAGGTTCTTCCAAATAGATATAATTAGCTGAAAAGGAAGTTTGTTTTACAAGATTAACAAGGCAATAACTAGTTCACTTAAAGTTAATGACGCTACCGACCACCCAGTTAGTTCAAAATGGCAGGGTGCAAGAAATATGAAGAAATAAAGTTGTACTCATTACTGCTTGTTATACATTCAGAAGAGAGTGCTTTAATATCATAAGATGTTGAGATGTCTAACATACCATTTTATAAGTAATTTTTTTATTGATAATATTACGATGGCTGTAAATAAAATTTCTTTTTGAAACAGATCTTAATTATTTATTCATACTTGTATTTTCATATTTGTAACCAATAAGGCTGTAGCAGCCTCTTAAGTGGAAATTGCCAAAGAATTTAGCATTTATTTTTCACAAAGGAGACAAAAATTATCGAATGTCCCAAAGAAAACTATTAATTTATTTTATTCATGATATAAAATTTTAACTTTAAACAACGGCGTGGGAGTCTTTTTTGATGTAGCACAGGCTTTTGATCATCGAGTCTGGCACCCGGGACTGCTTTACAAGCTCTGTAAATTCCTATCTTCTACTGACTTTTTCATCATTCGTTCCTTTCTCATTTGATAGAGTATTCCAAGTAAACCACAACAGTTCCTATTCATCCCTCTATTCTCAGTCCGCTGGTGTTCTTCAAGGTAGTATCCTTGGTCCCATCCTCTACATCATCTATACAGCTGACATTCCAACAAATCCTAACACTATCCTCACCACGTATGCCGATGACACATGTATGCTCGCAGTTAATGATAACCCATTAATTGTACCCCAAATTTTCCAATCTCATATCACTGCCCTCGAAGAATGGTGTCGTAATTGGAGGATTAAGATAAATTCCAACTAATCCCATCAAATCACCTTTACCCTTCGTCGTAAACCTACCGACTTCCCTACAGTTTCATTTAATAATGTTACTGTTACCCCTGTTGAACAGATCTGCTACCTTGGACTACATCTGGACAAAAGATAAACCTGGAATCCTCACACATGACTGAAAAGACAGGAAACTGCACGTCGATTTCGACTATTACAGCACTTACTAGACAAACGATCTAAACTTTCAACTCATTACAAAAGACTGATTTACAAACATGACTGTAATAAGGACTATCTGGACATATGTAGTTGAGTTTTGGGGCTCCACTAAATCTTGGAATTCCTCTCGTATCCAATCCTTACCATCCGAAATTCTTCGTGAAATCCTCAATGCTCCTTACTTTATCACAAATAAAATCATATATAAAGACCTTAATGTTCCACATGTAACCGAACTAGCCCGAAACAGATATCACTCCTTCCATTATAAACTCCCTAACTACTCAAACCCCCTAGTTTCTAACCTTGCACCCTCTTCCAGTCCTGACAATCCTCCGAGGTGCCTAAAAAGAAGATGGCCACGAGACCTGCTTATGTAAAATGTCATTAGAGTGCTACCAATGGGTAGTTTCTCTACACCCCTGTAACACTCCATTTTAACTAAGATTAAATTTACTGAATGTATTATGTAATACACAGTTGTAAATTTCAATAATCGTATTAAAAAATAACTTTAAACATAGTAAAGTATTTTTGTTCAAATTTTTTATAATACTCAATATAATATTTTTTTGAAGTTTCTTTCTATATCATTGTAATGGGTGTTTTTTTAAGCCCGATAGAACTTGAAATTGTAAAAAATAACACAAAACATTAAATTGTAATCAAAATTTTTTTTTATTCGAAAGATCAATACGTGACATTAACATTTGAAAATGATTTCGGGCATATGGGCACCG
>NW_027108063.1:1367675-1369690 GCF_000696795.3 Halyomorpha halys | reverse complement strand
AATATAATAGACATTTTTTATTTATGTTTACTCATTTTGTGAAGCGGTTAACATTAGATATTTGATATGAATTTGATCTCATTAAAAGATGTATGTGAACTGAAAGTTCAAAGAAAGGTAATGACACGTTTCACATTAAAATCATTAATGACATAAAGTTATGTCTTTGTCTATAACGAAGCAACTGAAAGAAAAAAAATAGTGGATCTTTCAATCCTCAAAAACCATGAACAGCTGATTACGCCTTTTATATTAGATATGTTAGTTCTGTAAATTTTTTATTCAAATCTCTTTCCCCCCTTAAAGACCCTTTAATTAACCCTTTAGTCTTTTCATCGAAAATGGTTTAGTAATAGTCCTTAAAATGGTGGAATTTAGTATTCACTTTCCATTACATGTTGAAAACACGTAATGGAAGATAGAGATCTCACCTTGACAATTTTTTTTTACTGATCACTGTTGTTTAATTTTTAATTATCCAAAAGAAAAGCTGTTATTGTAAAAAGAAATAAATAAACTTATTGCCAATGATTTTTTTTAAATACATATATTTATTCTTTCAATAGTGATTCACATTTGTTGTGACTTTATTTTACTAAGGTGAGTAAATTTAAAATAATGAAGACCGGATCTAAGTCTATCTCTTGACTCACAAAATCTTCCATAGTAACTTTTCTTTCTTATTTATTTCTTTGTTATCAGATCAGGCCTGGTGGGACTTACATGGTTATTATAACAGTTTGTTAGTTTTTTTAACAGTTGTTAATGGATGGGGGGGGGGAAAGAGGAATATAGCCAAGTGCAAAATAGATCTCTAACTATTTACTATGTTACAAATAATAATTGACTTATACTGAAAAATTAATTTGAGGACAAGAAAGAGAAAAGAATATATAATAAAAGTAAATAATTATAGAGCTTAAAGCAGTCTTGCATCAGCCTGAGCTTCAGTCTTCGCGATGATGGAAACCACTACACTATAACTACTGTTAACAGATAATTGGATTGTAAACTGTTGTTTTATTAAAAAAACTATTGGTTCAGCTTGTTAGAAATTTATTAAATATTGTTTGAAGTCCGTTGGTAACCGAGTGATTTACAATTACACCAAGTACTATTTGGAAAGAATGTGCCTAGGCCTTAATCATAAGCGAAGATATCATGTGCGGCGGATTCGATTTTTATCTTAAGCCTGAGGACAGTCAATATCCAGAGCTGATGACGGAGACGCACTCGCCGAAGACGGCTTATCATAGCTAATTGCCAACCGATGCTTTCTCCAATAGCGATAAATCAAGAGGACTGGTTCGCAGGCACTTTCTTCCTACCCGGCAGAAATATTTGCGGGGGGAGGACCCCATTCCCGAGGAGAAAAGTGGAACCCATCCGGAACCACTGCCTTACCAGTACCTGTCCATGGCTTATTTCGTTTGTTGTTTTTTTTTTTTTTATACGTTTCCAGCTTCTTTTTCTTTTCCGAGATCTTTGAACTGATTAATCGAAAAAAAATATATGCTCATTTTAGTTGAACTCGTTATTAGTAGGACAGCAGGAAGTATCGTCACGACCTTGGATCTTATCGTAATGTAAATTACAGATCAAAAGGATATCCCAAAAGCCCTAGGTGGAGAGAGGATTGGGGAATTTTTGCTATGGCTCCAACCACCCACAATGAAAAAATATATTATTCTTTTTCCCATTTAAGTAATCACCTTGCCCCAATCCAATTTCTTAAAGATGATATTTACGAATTGACTACACATCATAGAACAATGAGTTTGTGAGGCTGTGGATTAATATACATTTTTTATTTGTTCAGAATGTTTCCTTATTTTTGGCATATTTTGAAATACAAGAGGTAAACATTATGACTAGAATCATATTTTTATTTTTTTAAAATATTTTATTTGATTTCAGATTGGCCTAATGGGTCTAACATGCTCAATATAACAGTTACATTTTATGATTTCTTTAACAATTAATTATGGGGACTATAGTCTCGTGCAAAATACATT
>NW_027108063.1:1365570-1366320 GCF_000696795.3 Halyomorpha halys | reverse complement strand
CCGTTGTAACTTCCTTTATTGTGGTTAATTGGGAAATGTATAATATTTAATTTTTTCTTCATCATGAAATTTGGTGGCCCAATGCATAATGCATTTAAGTCATTTAATAGCAGGCTATAATTATTAGCGTTATGTAGAAATATCGATGTTATTTTTATGGAATTAGGCTTAATATTCGAGTTAATATTGTTATTATTACTAGTACTTGATATTGTTGCTGTTAACGTATCGGAGATAATGATTAAATGAACTGCCCTCCCTAACTTTTAGGCTCAGTACAACACTGCAATGGAACCGCGCTCTATGAAAGTCAGAGGAAAACTGTTATAATTTGGTTCAATTTGGAATTATATCTACAAACTAAGTTTTGATCATATATATGATAACTCATAAATCAGACCAAAGGGATCAAAATAACATTTAATTAGAGAAGTTAAATTTTTAAATAAGGCTAATAGCTTCCGAAAATTTATCATCAATCATTTATGAACGTTTACATTCTGTAAATTAGGAAATAACGATACGATTGTTGTTTGAATTCCCATAAAATTCATAGTCCACCACTATATAGCCATTTTCGTATTGGTGTATATTTTCCAAATAACTCCAACTTGGGGTGATTGGCTTTCAGAATGATTTTGTTTTAAGATTTCCAGATGGAAAGCTTAGAACCAAAGTTCTTACTCAATCTATCCGTCTTGCCTTTTCATTGTTCTCAAAAAAATCAATTATATAGTTGAAGTAAAACAA
>NW_027108063.1:1364380-1365520 GCF_000696795.3 Halyomorpha halys | reverse complement strand
ATAAAATAAAAAGATAAAAATAATAATTCTTAAGAATGGAGGAAAAAAAAAAGAGTATTAATGTGAACCCTAGGCTTCAATCCTCAAGATGAGGTTGGATTTCTCAAGTTGTAAGTTGCCGCGTATGTACCGTTTTTTGATGAAGTGTTCTATTATTCTATTTGTAGTTTCCGATGCAATTGAATATTTCTTACAATCTAAATTAAATTTTTTTTTAACTGAGTTTTTGTTCCGGTTGTTTTGATATTGGTGGAATAGTGAAAATTTTAAAGTAATTTTCGTTGATGGTCTGTTTGAATTATTCTCAGATTTACAATTATTTGGCTCAGTAGATGAGTTTATTTTATTTTGTATGGCTTGATGATATTGATATCCCTTATAATTAGCCGTATGAGCTAGTTCACAATTTACACAAAATCGATTATCCCTAAATTTTAACGTACCACCAGTACTTGGTGTTTTTGCTGTTTACGTATCGGAGATAACTGATTAAATGAACTGCCCCATCCTCACTTTTAAAGGAGTGATTTCCTGATAGTATTTTCCCATTTTTTAGCAGGTGACTGGGACTGTGACTTAATCGGTAGGTTAAAATTTTCTTTTAATCGACTTCGATTCTTTATATGTAGGTCTAAATCAGTTTTATTGAATGAAATATGTTGGAGGTTTTGGGATAAACCGGGTGAATCGCTTAACTCATCACCATATAGCATTAATTATTATAGAAAACAAAATAAAATAAAACAGGAGAAGAATAAAGAAAAAATAAAAATGACGAATAGGCTCAGTATAAAACTGCAATGGAATCGCGCTCTATGAAAGTCAAAGACAAACTGTTATAATTTTGTTCAATTTGGAATTATATCTACAGACTAAGTTTTGATCAAATTTATGATAACTTATAAATCATACCAAATGAATCAAAATAACATTTAATTTATAAATTAAATTTTTAAAAAATGCTAATAGCTTTCCGAAAATTTATCATCACTCGTAAACGTTTACATTCTATAAATTGGGAAATAACGATACGATTGTTGTTTGAATTCCCATAAGATTCATATTTCACCTATATATGACCATTTTCGTATTGGTGTATATTGGATGGAAAGCTTAGAACCAAAGTTCTTACTCAATCTA
>NW_027108063.1:1357330-1363373 GCF_000696795.3 Halyomorpha halys | reverse complement strand
GGTTTTCACTCTGAGTTTTCTCTTAAAAATGGATACTACACGTAGTGAATATATTGAAAAAAAAAAAATAAAAAATTTTTTCTTAACCAGTGGCGATTCCTGGATAGTGCTGAGGGGTTCATAAAATAATCTTTACAGCAATCAACTCGAAAATAGAACGTAAAAGCTCGCTAGGTGTACACTCGTTTTTAGTTATTGTGATTTGTTATTTTATGCATAGCAAGGAGTTTCTTAAAAACTAGACGGCGTCAAAAAGTTGTATACAGCATCATTTTTGTTTGGGAAATTAATTAAGTAATTAATTTCTCTCAAATTCATTGTAAATAAATAACTCATGAAAAAATTGAAAATCAACTAACTATTGTAGACTGAATTAGCTGCTCTAAGTTCAGACTACCTAAGTCCAGGCGCACGACCGATTTGTGACCACTTTGGGAATCTAGGAACCAGCATCCCATTGAACGCAAAACTAGGAATTGAACTTGTGTCCCTAGTACAGGAGGAACACTGCACCAGCATGTAGGCATTTCAATTTAGATTTTTTAGATCTCAAATAAATACTTTCCAGTCATTTTCACTACTACAAAGCAATTTTACTTTTATTTTAAACTGTTACTGGCATTCTGCTCACGAATAGAAACAGCTACAGTTTTCAACAAAACGCATCCATAATCACTCGAAAACATGATCACAAAAAACTATTGTTGTTAGTTAGAATGCTTTACATTCTACCATCAGTCACTGACCATTACTTAATACCAATTTTTAAGAAAAAAAAATCATAAAGATTCTTTAATCAATTTGTAAAATTAAAAAAAAAAAAGATGCTAAATAATGTATTTCACAAAAAATATTTTACAAAATTGATATGCAACGGTTTAGGTACCAACCCGCACATTCCTAAAAATGTGTTCAACACAATTGGGAGGTGCGCCCGCCACATGCATATGACTACCGACAGACACGAAACCGAATAAGTTGCCTAATGTCAAAATTCATAAAATTTACGTGTAATACCCAATCCCTACTTTGGATAGTTCGGAGGCAAACTGTTAATATCGATAATTATCCCAACTTAAACACTTCTTACTTTGCAATTGATTCCCTTCTTAAAAGAAGATGATCTCGCGATCTTTTTAGTGACCTATATAATTTATATCAAAAGGAAGTCGACGGAAGGAAAGTATAGACGTTTGTAAAATCTCAATAAGTGAATCCTATCCAGTTTAATTAGTATTGTAAAATCGATTAGATTCAAATAAATGTTAGTACATTTTTGAACTGTTACTTGTTTCTGAAATAATGCTACGAAAATAATTCGATAAAGTAAGTATATGATGATTATATAACAAATATTTTCAAGAATACGCTAACCTCTCCAAGACACCGGAGAGGTTAGCGTATTCTCTAAGCTCCGGAGATCCGAAAGAATACATTGCATAAGAAGTATGTCGGGCAGTGGGCCACTCTCCCTGACCACACCCGTGGCTATAAGCACCAAGCTTCTTTCCCAGTTTAAATATCACCTTAGCCTTCGGCCTCTCTCATTTACATAAAGAAAGAAAGCTTTGATCTCTTTCAAGTGCCGCTTCGGAGTTAAATTACTATCTTGTCCGATAAGGACAACCACTTTACTCCGGGAATTAAAAGAGCTTTGAGAATGGACATAAATTGCAAATTGCAACCATGGGAATGAAAGGGGGAGATTATTTCTTGAGGACTTAAGTGAAGATTGACATGAATACTTCAACACAGTTTAACAGCTTTAATCCGTGCCATACTCATTCCAAAGGTTTGTTACAGACGTAAAATGACTTTCCAACCGAATTTTCATTTCAAGAACCTTCATCAATGGTAACAATGAGTGAAGTGAGTTAATACGTAGATGTTGCTATGACTTCTGTATTTTGCCGTTGTAACTTCCTTTATTGTGGTTAATTGGGAGCTACAAACTACTCCTTTTAGTTGTATCTTGGTTTTCCCAGGTAGGCAACCTGTGTTGTATAGTTACAATTTATTTTTTTTGAAATCTGAGAAGGAAAGGTGCATACTTCACTTTTATCAGTTGTTAGTCCACTTCAGCAAGTCAAAGTTGGCAAAATTTTGGCTAAGAGATTGAAGACTTATCGTGATAGAAGTGTTTGGAGTAGGTGGGAGGAGCTGATGAAACAGAACAGAAACTATAGATTTTTTATATCAGAATTTCTGCCATGTGTGGATGAGACTGTTGGAAAGCACTATATTCAAGAAAATTTTAATTAGAAAAAAAAGAAATATTTTTACGTTTTTCTCCAGACTTTGAAAATCGCTGATAAGAGAGTAACGAAAGCTAAAGATATCGGCGATAGCTGGTATGTGATGAATAATATGCAATAACAAACTTACAACTATATTAATTTTCGTTTCATATTTTGAAGTACTTTAGCCATATGAGGAGTGTTCTCTTCAATCCTTTTGGTACAGAGTCAATTTCGCTTGATTATTCCCGTGCCGCTTTTTATCCAAAAATAATATTCAGTAGATTTATTCTATAAAATCGGGTTTTCTGACACAAATCATACAAACGAATCACCATTTGAACATTTCTTCTTGACTACTCCTTTATCTTTAGATAATGTCTTACTGCTTAAACTGTTCAACATTAAATAAAAAGATGTTAGATACCTTCCAGTGAAAGACGCGGAAGAGAATAACAATCTTAGTTTTTGTTAGTAGTCTTTCAATGGTAGGTATCTAGCTTCTTTTTATTTAATCTTGAATAGTTTAAGCAGTAAGACTAACTGTAATATAATAAAGGGGCAGTGAGGAAAGGGATTGATTCGTTCGAATATGAAAGGTAGTTATTGCTACAAAGAAGTTGTATCTACCCTTAGTTGTACCTATCTCTAGTTATATCTACCCATAGGGGTACTTAGAGTTTTTCCGGTATTTGTTGTTAGCTTTTGTTTTGTCCCACAGATTTGAGCTAATGTTAAAACTACACCTTAGTGTCTACTATGTAGCCTCTATGTTTCAATAACTTCGCATAATAAGGAAAATAAACGAATCCAGTAATCACTATAAGGTAATTTTAATATTTTTGGTCAAAGTTTTTTTCTAGGATTTAAATATGTCGATGATTAAATATGACTAAGGAATTCTCAATTTTCAGTATGATCATAATCAAGGCTAGGGACGTCACTTATGTTTTTCATTAGTCAAAACAAATATAATCTATTTCCGAAACCAGGTCCTAAATCAGCGGTTCACAAAAATTAAGTAGGTGCTACAAGCATATGATGGGTTTGCCGCTGGTGAATGATGTCACTTTCTATAAAATATTTCTAAAAAAAAAAAAAAAAATTAACATTACAAATATACAGTGCACTCAAGCATTTACTTGCACTGTTTTTTATTCTTACTGAACTGTTCTAAAGATAGTTATGTTGACATTATTCTATTATTAACTCGGCAAGGGTGCCACAAAATTATTTAACCCATAAAGTATGCCGTGGCAAAAAATATTCAAGAACCACTGGCTCTAAGTCGTTTATCTTATTGGATGACGTATATTAATCTGTATCAATGAAATAGGGTAGTATTCTATTATTATAATAATAGAAATGAAAAAATAAAAACAATTTATAACAGAATGCCTTGCATCAGCCTGGGTTTCAGCCTTCGTGGTGAGGTTGGACTGCCTATGTTGTAAGTCACTACACCTTATGAGTTCTATGACTATGACTTATGACTACTGCTAAGTTGATGGCAGAAGAATTTTGTAAATCGTCTTTTAAGGATATCAATCGATTACACTTAAGGCTCACGATTCAATTGGCTATTTTTTATAAACCAGGAGAATCTGGTTCCCCTGGTTTATAAGTATCAGGACTTTGTTTTGGAATGTTTGAAATTTTTTTTCCATTTCGTACAGGATGCCGCTTCCCACACTTGACTGCATTACTAACACCTTAATGGTGCTTTGGGACCGTATATATATCGTGGTATAGGAAGATACCCCTGTCTTCGGTAATGTCTTTGGAACGCGTCCATTTAAAAAAAAATATATATTTTTTTTTAAATATGTCGCTACCCAAGCAAAGCAGCAACGTATTGCTAAAAACTATAATTGCTATTACGTAGTAATCAGGTAATAATGTAGGTATGTTGTTTTATTATGAGAAGAAATTAAGGTAAATTGTTATTAAGACGATATGCTATTGTCGTGAAGTTATTACACATAATATGCTATTAAACTTAATCAGAGCAATCATTAAAAATTGTGAGCCTGTGCATGTAGATGTATAGATGCACTATTTAGGTTACAAAATATTTTATTTCTGTTTATAATTTTTAGAACAACAGATAGCTTGTATTGATCATAAATATTGTCACGAATAAAATGTTACAGAATTGAAATGGAATCTGGAAGATATAGAAGGAAATGTAGCTCTGGATAAACAATACGATAAAAGGCGCAGCCACACTAACCACATGATTGCTGTAACATCATCATTCTAACCACGGAGTAGAGTGGGAATGGGTAAAGGAAAAAAATAAATAAACCAATAATATATCTTTGAATTATTCAAATTTTCATACTACATATTATTTCTTATTACTTTTACTTATATTGACTAAAAAAATCAGCCAATAAAATAAAAAAGCTTTTTGATTCTGAGCAAACACATGGGTGAGTGTAGCTTACCCACTATTTCTATTTTTTTTTTTAATTCCCCCATTTTCTTAATTATCTGAAAATTACTTTTTTTCAAGAAATTGTATATCTCTATTGGGAACATAATTTTCAATATTTGAAGACTGATTATTTGTCGTTTGAGAATACAATTTACGATAGGACCCGTTCTTGAAAGATAGGTGTAACCAAACAATTAGTTTTTTACATGGTAAGGAAAAGTGGTTGATGTAATTTAATATAATTTATACTACACTATATCTGGATATATATTTATCTACCCATCTTTGAGCTAACGTGGATGACTCATTTTCGAAGAAATACATTTGTGTATTTATGTTTTATGTAAACATGCAGAAGCAAAAGTGATTTTTTATATTATTTATTTATTTAGTGACCATTATGTATATGTAATACTTCCGCCCTGTCAATAATTATTTGAATCGATTAAGATGTGAAAATAATGGTTTAAATTATTCCCTGGGAGTAATAATTTTCAAATTTAACGAAATATTGAGAAAATTAGACAGTATTAGCATTCTTAGTTTAGATAGTTCGCTTTCTATGTTTTCGAGGATAGTGAACAGGAGAGGTTCCTTTTCATTAAATATAATGTAAATAATGCAAAAAAGAATAGAAAATTAATAATAATTTTCGTTTTTTCTTTCATAACATGACTACTATTATTTTAAAAATACAAATATGCAAGAAACAATGAAGGAACAACATGAAGATGTTAAAAATACTTTTACAACATATTTTGTGAGTTGCTCCATAACTAATGTGCATAAAAGTGGAAAGTTCACGGAATAAGTTGTGGGAGATAATTTTTTTTCTCTGAAAATAGTTAAAACTCTTCAAGCCTTGGTCAAGGCTTTAGTATATTATTAGAGAAGATATTATTTGGAAAGTGGTCAACATTCTCTCAGCCAGTGACCTAGAACATCTGAAAACATCTGGAGTTGGTCAAAGTTTCGGATAGAAATTTGCATTAAAAAAAAAACTTGTTTAATTATAAAAACGAGGCTACACTAAACAAGGGTTCAGGCATTCCAGACAATCCTAGTACCCTAATCTAAATATTCGCTCTATTATTTTGTAATAGTATTCTGTTACCGATGACAGATATTTTCAATCCATTGTGAAATTTTAAAAATTGAACTACATATATATACAAAATGTTTTCTTAATAAAATATTTAAAACTATAGTTAATGTTTTAGGAGGGGAGGAGGGGTTATATATTTTTGTGGTGATTAGTTAGATGTTCTTAAATATTTTGATTAAAGATTATGATTTATTAATATGTAGTGTTCTGAATGGAATTTAATTAAGTTAATTTAATTAACTTTAATTGAATTAATTTAAT
>NW_027108063.1:1355704-1357053 GCF_000696795.3 Halyomorpha halys | reverse complement strand
TATAACAGAGGGATCATCTTCATCTTTACTACTCAAGACGTACGCCAAGGATGGTGGATTACTATTAACAATTATTCGGGAAATGTTGAATCTTCCTGACCTGAATTGGTTTTGGACTTTCATGAACGGTGATTAATCTCCAGCTGCAGCCGAAATAAGTTAACTCCCTCTTTCTATAAGATTCATGTATGCTTTATTAAAAAGAATATAAGGACGTATAGGAATGTCGTTATGGGAGAGATAAGGAAGGTCACTTCTCACAGATCTCGTGACCGTAATCAGAGACTGTACAGCTTCAAAGGTTTAGAGATTTTTCGGGATTTTAATATTTTTGACAGAGGTAAGAAGGCTTTATTTGCACTTTGTTGATGGTCGATTAGTTGATCATTTATTGAGATTACAGAGGAGCTGAGATATTTGGAACAGTCCACTTTTGGAAACAGGACCAAGTCACTAAGGGGGATTTTTCGGCTTACAATCATATACTTTGTTTTATCTTTATTTACTAGCAAGCCTATTTCCTCTGCTTCTCTTATTAGAGTCTTTCCATGCCATCTTAGTTAGTTCCTTGAGTACCGTCGTACAGTAATGTCGTCTGCGTACGGTATAATTTTATGTTTCATTCTGACGTCCACCCCTCCATTTTCGCGTAATGTCAATATCGAGTCCGTTATTTAAATCTGGGTTTATTACTATGTTAAAAATGTCCGATTTTCCGTGACTAGTTGAAGGTTTCGTAATATAGATAGGATTCCTCTTGCCAATATAGAGCAATGACTAGTTAAATAATACTTAGTAGGAATAATATCAAATATAATAAAATACAAAGAAAAGATTCTGAAATTCCGTGTAAATAACATTAAATGTTATTAACTTTTTTGTCAGAAATAGCTTCGCTATTTACCAGCAAAGGAATTTGTATATTTTCAGATATTTTTCCATATTTATGTTTATGCCTCCTAGGAACATTTTGTGACGTTTTTAACAATTTCTAACCAATTTTCTTTTACATATTTAAAAGTATTTAGCCATTATTATATTTTATTTTACATATTTTTCTTCCATCAAGTCCAACTTTCGCAATTTATTTTATACATCTTTAAATATTTCACTTTTTTGTGTTTGTTTACATATTTTTCTTTTAAGTACACATTTTAGTCCATATTTTACAAATTTTGAAATATTTTACTTTTTTTTTATACAGACTTGTTATACAATTTTATTCCAGTTTTCTTTGTTCATTCGGTACATTTTATTTTATAATTGCAAGAAATATTTTTTGAAAAATAAAATAAATTCATACATAAAAATCACAACAATAATATGTGAAATTATATACTATTAATTAA
>NW_027108063.1:1353415-1355229 GCF_000696795.3 Halyomorpha halys | reverse complement strand
ACTTCTTTTTACATCTCACCTTGTACTTTTATATATATTTTTATTTTATTTTGTAAACTTTCACTTCCGATATTTAAATTACCTTATTTTACTTTATACTGTTCATGTTACTCCTGTTATCTGTACTATTACTATTATCAGTGTAGATAAATGATTATTTTCACGATATATAAAAACTACAGTTGTTATTATTGTCTAATTATTTTTCTTATTTATTCAACCTATCGCTTTGAACAACCCTGATGAAGCTCTGCAAAGAGGGGCGAAACGTCGAACATTAAAATAGTTATAAGCTATTTGTTCCATTTTCGACAGCAACCCTGACCATCTTATATTTAAATTTTTACGGTCAACTATATATACATATATATATGGTACGATTTTATGTATAATTCTGACGTCCAACCCTTCATTTTCGCGTTAAATCAATATCGATTCCGTTATTTAAATCTGGGGTTATCTTAGAAAAAATAAAATAAATTCATATATAAAAATCACAACAATAATATGTGAAATCATATATTATTAATTAATATAATAATAAATAATTGTGAAATGGTAAAAAAAAAAAGGAAGGGAAAGAAAAAAGGAATGAATTGAAATATTTGTATTTAGTATGTAGACTGGAATTAATTATAAAAAGGAAACTATGGGGGAAAAAAACATTTTTCTTTCTTTTTTATTATATCATGTAAATATATGTAATTTATATATTTCTGATCACGCATTGATTAGTATGCTGTGTAATGTAGCAACCCGATGTATTTGGGCAGCATGGATGAATAAAGGATTTCTCTCTCTCTCTCTCTCTCTCAATTATTTAATTGAACTTAACTATCCCGCGATTCCTAAAATAGATATGTATTATTTATATTTTATGATTTTTTTTTCATACCCTCCTGTAATGATGTTAGTGAGGGTATGAAAAAAAAAAATCATAAAATATAAATAATACATATCTATTTTAGGAATAACTCTGGTCTCCTTTCAAAGCGAATAAATCTTTCGTCTTTATATTTTATGAGCTCAGTTCTCGATATTTTATTGCTTTCATTTTGCAATTTATTATTGAGAAGGATGTAGATTACGATTTAAAATAACCATGACAGTTAAATATAGTATTTAATGTACTATATAGATGTAACAATATTAAAGGTAATTAAATTAGCTAAACAAAAATAAATGTGCTAAATCGGACAAGGATTAGCAAAGATATTGAGAATTTTCGATATCACCTATCGATATAAATGAAATTCAATGTTTGTTACTTATCTAAATTTCCCCGAAATTTGTTTACTGATTTACATACTCTTTTCTTTTCAAATATTGGGTGTCGTCCTGGGAATGTTTTTAATTATTAAAGTCCTAGATTTATTGTAAAAAAAAGTTACGATCACAAAATTGAACATTTGTAGCGCATTGAAAACGTATACGTTTTTTCATATACTATACACGAAACAATTTGTAGGTTATTAAATTAACCAAAGAAAGAAATAACATGAGCTGAATTGGACAAGTATAATATATACTGTATCGGAAAGATATAGCGAATTTAGAAGATAAATATAATAATGTGTAAATAAATGTTTAATTGTAACTAAATTCGTATCTTCTAACTTCTAATTGTGTTCATTCAATCTACATATATAGTAAACACTCAAATCTAGCAACAGGGAAGCAATGCCAGATCAGCTAATAATAAATATGTCTATGTTCTTATTACATAAAAATCCCATTTCTATCAATAAACTTTCGCAATAGACCGATAACATTAATAGGTATGAAACTTTAACAAAACATGTTTTAGGCGATAT
>NW_027108063.1:1347571-1352945 GCF_000696795.3 Halyomorpha halys | reverse complement strand
TTCAGGTGTTAGGTGTCCTCTTAGGAAAGTTTTTAATTATTAAAATCCTAGATTTATTGTAAAAAAAGTTCCGATCACAAAATTGAACACTTGTAGCGCATTCAAAACGTATACGTTTTTCATATACTCTACACGAAACAATTTGTAGGTTATTAAATTAACCAAAGAAAGAAATAACATGAACTGAATTGGACAAATATTATATATACTGTATCGGAAAGATATTAAAGATATTAAATTGATAAGATAAATATAATAATGTGTAGATAAATGTTTAATTGTAACTAAATTCATATCAAACTTCTAAATGTGTTTATTCAATCTACATATATAGTACACACTCAAATCTAGCAACAGGGAAGCAATGCCAGATCAGCTAATAATAAATATGTCTATGTTCTTATTACATAAAAATCCCGTTTCTATCAATAAACTTTCGCAATTGACCGATAAAATTAATAGTTATGAAACTTTAACAAAACATGTTTTAGGCGATATCATATCTGGTGTAAATCCACTGATACAGATGGACCACTTCCACACTATCACGCCTTTTCAGATAAAGTTAACCTTCTTCTGATCACTACCTACAGCCCGCATTCCCTCTTGACCCTTTCAAATTTCACTTTTGACTGATATTCGCCGGTAGGATTTGGGTGAAGGGGCTGCCCCTTTCATCTTCTTGGGGAAGGAGAAATCGTGAACGGCTATAAACCCGTCCGGAACGGGGTCGTTCGGGACGCCCTAGGGGGTTGCGGCCGGCTATTAAATACTCCGGATCATAGGGTTCTTTCATCTCATATCTCCATCTCTACTTCATCCTTCAATCCTCTAAGATCTCTCTTATAGAATGTAGAAGATATCGGCTCTAAGGACGTAGTATTTCAATTCTAGGACAAGAAATACGCATTTAAGTTATATTTGACTTATCCAATACGTCTTCCTCATATCCTTGCTCGGATTAATTATAAAACATGGCTTCTTATAAACACGTTTTATAACTTCGGAACTTCCTACGATATGTGAAAACACTACTACGTTTAAATTACCTGCACGTGTGCCACGAATTTCGATGAAACCTTTGTAGGTGATACTATGCCTTAAAATATTGAACACATGGGAATATTAGGAGCCAACACTCCACAGGAATCCCAAGAAGTTTACGTGTGAAAAATAAGTTTTATTTTATACATCTAGTTCTGGTGGTTCCAGTAGTGCTGGAGTATCCTTAATGTCAAAGGAAAAAAATCAAAACCGAAATCAGATGACATGATGTTTATGAAAATTGAAACAAAAAAAGTTTGGCCAACTTCCTTAAAATCTTTTTCACAATAGTTTTATATCGTTCTCCTGCTTCGAATGTACTGCTCTGCTCTGCATTTTACAGGTTCAAAATAAATAAATTAAAGTTTAAAAGACGTATTTTTAGCAATACTACTTTGTTTTTTTGGTGGATTTTTTTTTATGAAATATTACTCCAAAAATTAATTTTATCTGTTTTGATTTACTTTTTTGTGTTTAATATTTTAAATAGATCGGTTTATTAAAGTGTCATAGCTAGGGGCTCTCATAAAATCCTAATCACTCTTCAAGCCAGTACAATGTAATCTCGGTAATCTCAACTTCAGTATCCCGAACACTAGTAATTTGGACTAATGTAAAAAAAAAATCATAAATCATATCAATCACTGTCTGCAGTGGACAACAGAGAATGATATAGCGTGGCAGCAAGTCCTTCTCTTATAACACCTAAGAGAAGAAGCAGTGAAAAAGCTTTAGAAAAATAAAAAATAAATAACAAACTTCTTTATATTTACTATCATACAAGTAACCAACATATTCTAACCAGAACGGGAGGGTCAAGTTTTCATTCCGTTGGTTCGCTACAAAATACAAGTCAATCCCTCTTCCTGTCCTCAGATTCGAACCGGCGCCGCTGCAGTCTCGAGGCTGCTAAATTAACGCCTCATCAATCTCGGTCACAAACTGCCTAATTATTATCCCTTAATTGTAAAATTATTTTGTAAACACTACCAGAACGTTGTAGAGCGGAACACCTAAACTACCATGCTTTAATGAGCCCAAAACTACACTATAGTAGAATATTGTTAATGAATGCCGATAGGCCCAATTAAGCAGTATTGACATTTTGTTGAAGACTTGTTGTTTAATTTGGTATGAATGTTTCATGAAAGTCTCCTGTCTAGAAAGAAATCAAGATCATGATGGGATTTTAGGATAGCAACCTTTTTGCAATAGTAGTTTGGGATATATCAGGAGTGGCAGGGGTACCGGCATTTCATGTTAACAAGACTTAAGTTTTTTATTTCGATTCGACTGTAGCCTTCTTCCTTCAGTTGATGGCAGAGTGAAAACATTTTTAGTTTTGTCGACTCAAGAGATTGGAAAACACAAAATAATTAATAGCGCCACTAATGATATCTTTCTTGTCATGCTTTATAATTTAAGCACTTGATCGCAGCCAGCGGCTACTGTGGTACGGAAAACTTTCTTATAGTCCTAGCGACATAGCTTTTCTGAGTATCTGTTAGAAGAAAAATAAAAATCCAGCCTATACAAAACGTATATATTGAAACAAAGGTACATGTATGTATTACTATTAGTGTTGTCATTTTGAATATTTTAAATCGGTTATTCAAGAGCTCCTGACAATTGCTCCTTGATCACATCGAAAAGTTGTTTTACCTTTTCAATTAACGCAATCATCAATTGAGATATTTAATAAATCGATAATAATAAGTAATAATCGATATTAACTGATCTATCATTGAAAACATATTTTGTTTAAAATACAACAAAATATAAGTGTTAGTAACAAAATATGTTTACCCACTCATGTCTTCGAATGTCTTGGGAAGGAGAGTTTTGAATTTATTATTAAACTAAGTATATATGTGTATATAAACTATTATATCATTCTTAATTATTTTTACATTGTTTCCTTTTTTATTATTTTTTTTTTATTGTTCAAGTGATTAAAGTGAGAAAGTAACTTATAATCATTTTTTTTTTATAATGACTACTTATATTTCTTTGTATTTTTGTTTAAGTAACTCTGAGGATCCTCAGCCTTCATCTGTTGATTTCTCTGTATTATTCTAAAGGGACTCGTCCCAGAATAAACAAAGTATTATTATTATTATTATATGAGGAGAAGATGGTTGGGGGGTGCGGTCATCATCCAACCTCTTCTTCTCATTTATATTATCCTCGGTCAACTATCTTCTCATCATTATAAAACTAAGTACAGTTTTGTAAAGTGAACTACACTCTTGCTATCATATAAAAAGTAGCAGAACAGTCACGCCAAAAATTCATTTTTTAAACAAACATTTTAATTATTATTTAACTATAATGAGCTAATCCTAACAATTTACCTGAAAAAAATTCTTAATGTATTTCTTTACTCTAAAGCCAGCCGTAACCAAGCTGATTAATCTGATATGCAGCTTAATTTTGAACCTTTTCACTTTAAATATACAGAGAGCTTTGAAGAATAAGTAATAGTTTCATGATTATTTGTATTATACGGATTTTTTAATCCATGACTTTACTGTATGCTTTTTGACATTTCAGGAATGACAGGAATTAAAGCGGTTGATTGAAAGTGTTGAAATATATCGTGTGCAACAAAACTTAAACCTATAATAAGGTGCATATTAGGGCCAAAAATTGGTTTTATGACATTCAAATATACATAATATGTAACATAAACATTAATGCCGTTTTCTAGGGGGAAGGAGGGAAAAACTTTCGCTACGCCAATGGTCTAAGTTTGTCAGCGCTCTAAAATAAAACATGAGATTTAACCCAAACACATACTTAAATATTGGGCCTTTATGGAAATTGCAGTCTATACTTTAGGGTAACTAAATTAAATATTCCAATAAAGATCTGTACAATCATAATCATCAGGGACCCAAAATCAAGATATCTGTTATTTTAAATTTAATAATCCTTTTACTGGAAGAGTCTTATGGAATTAAAATGGATTTAGTGAATGACACAATAGGAGAAAATTATATGTCATATATAGGTTTTTGTTATCAAGTAAATAATTTATAAATAGTTCTTTGAGTGTATATGATATATTAGTGTTGTTGTAAGCGCATGTTTATGGTTTTATTGAATTTGTTTTTTAGCAGCCTGAAGATGGGGGAAATCTCCCGAAACGTTGCTGATGATATGAAATAAACTATTGTATTTTAATAAGGAATAATTTGTGTCATTCACTAAATCCATTTTAAAGATATCTGTTGTTTATTATTTTAATTAATCCTTTCAAAGCTCAGGGGATAGGCGCAAGTCTATCGATCTGGGTCTGCGGGCGGTGCCGGTTTGAATCCGGCCTTGAGGCGTTGACGTTTTCATTAAGTGGTGGTCCCACAATATTAAGAACTTGACCCGTAACCATGGTTAGAATAGGCTGGTCACCTGTAGATAACCAGGCGACCATCACCTTCTACTTGGATTGCCTTTAAAAAAAAAATAAAAAGGCCTCTCCCGGCCATAAGTCATCCCTCAGTCTCTTAAGTCTACAGTCTACAGTCTACCGATAGATCAAAGAGATAATAAATGTTTCAAGCTCGACTAGCAAAGCTCTCGGCACCAATAATTTCTACTTGGTGGCAGTGCCATGATGTGAGCGTTTAGATGCAGCTGCTGCGTCGAGTCCTGTAATGGATAAGATAAGCTGGAATAATTATAGATGGGCTAACAGACAGCTCTATGGTCGAGGAATGCAGCCTCTCCGCTGTGCAAGGAAGTGCTGCATGACCTTTAGCCCACACCCCTGACCTCAAGTCCTATATCCCTTCGGTATAGGAATCTCGGAATAGCTTTGATACCTCAGAACCGCAGGTGTGTTTAACTCACCACTCTTCAAGTCTTTACCTCAACCTAAACTTTCTGTACAAATTTTCAAACTTTTTTGATTTATTTAACCCATTTACTGCTGAAAGGTTTTTAAACTATATAGTATACGATATATTACATTTAATATTTTTAAAAATATCAATAATAATTATGTTTGAATGCTACAACATAATTATGTTCAATATGTCACCTCTAAAAGAACAATGTACTTTTAAATATTATTTTAATTCTATATTTCATACTACAATTTGAAATATTCTCCGGGTCTGAAATCGCAAATAGGACGTTACTTAGACGGTCTGGACATTACTTCTGTTCCCTCTACCATTACAGTAAACTTTTTTTTAAAATTTATTTATTGATACTTACAACTGTATAAAAAATACAACAAATAAATTTGATCATAATGACATAATGATATGATACAGGATGTAGAGAAACTACCCAGTAGTAGAACTCTAAAAACAGTTTACAATAT
>NW_027108063.1:1344561-1346966 GCF_000696795.3 Halyomorpha halys | reverse complement strand
GTCCCGGGTGCCAGACTCGATCAAAAGCCTGCTCTATATCGAAAAAGACTCCCGCGCAGTACATTCCGCGCTCCAAAGAAGACGAGACAACGTCCACCACATTATGACATTGGTGGATTGTGGAGTGGGATGTTCGGAATCCAAACTGGTGATCACAGTAAACTTAAGAAGTTCTAATTTGTCTAAATTGTCAGTTCCACTTAGTTTAAGAAATATTTTTTCAATTAGCCCACTAAACCGAAACATATATTATTCATTACAGTCCGCCAACTGAAATGGGATTTCAGTGTATTTCGCGTGGGTCCTCGGGCACTGCGGAATAGCGGGTAACGAACTGGCCGGTAGGTCAGGAAATGTCCATTTCTGAAGGAATTCCATATCTCAGAGTGCCTGTCGCTGATTTCATTGCCCTCATTCAGCAGAGGATTATATTTCTGATAACAAATTAAAGGAAATCAGAAGTGATGTCTCTCCTTGGCTATCATCAAACAGAAATGTAGGCGCCTTTGAATAGGTTCTACGCGCCTGACCCGCGGTTATATCATGCCTGAGATTCTCCACCTGTATGCCAAACTTACGGAACACGACTTACAGTTAAACACATTTTGACTGATTGCCGAGCATATGGCTCCCTCAAATCTTTATATGATATACCAGCGGATCTCCATTCCATCTTGCAGAATAACAAACAAACCTTGGATAAACTTTTTGGGTTTCTCTTTCATTCCAAGCTCTACCATAAAATTTAATCAAATTCTACCACAGGTTTCCATATAATCGTAGCCATGAATCCGGATCATTGCCCCTTCCAGTGTGTGGTCAAGTGTACACCCCAAAAGTCTTTCTTAAATTACAAGTATATTCTTTGCTAATTCGTAAATTAAGGCAATAATGACCCATACGAGGTTGGTGCCTTAAACAAGAGATTTAATAAAAAAAGTTCTATTTTTATTACTATTTTGTTTAGGAAAAGCAACCAATAATTTGACGTCATAATCTATGAATTACAATATATATATGCTCCAGCAATGGATAGCCAGGAGTGTCAAACATATTTTTTTTCACGATATGTGCCAATATTTAAGAAAAGAAGCGAAATAAATATAACATTAGAAGACCCATTTTTTAAGTGAGTTCGACACATCTGTTTCAAAAACACTTTATTAATTGTACTTAAAGGGTAAATTCTACATAGAGTACAGAATAGGAAGCTTAATTCGTAGAATTAATTTGTTTCATTCTATTATTTTATAATTTACCAACTTTTGACAACATTGACACCATAGTAGTTCTTATACCATTTGGTAAAGGTTGAAACAAATATTTTGAAATATTATAACCAGTTAAAAATCGGCATTTTTGAGCTTGAGTTTTCAAAAATGTTCTAGCTGCTAAAAATTTGAGATGGTCTCTTGAACTATTTAATTGAAGTTCACTGTCCATCCAAAGAATATATATGTGTGAGTAATTTGAACCACCAAACTCGAAAAATCGATTGAGACTTGCGCTTGAAAGAAACGTCCTGAGCTAAAATCAAAGATCAGAGCTTCTGTCATAGGTGCGAATACTACCTTTAACGCTTCATAATTTTTACAGAATCAGTTTTTTTATCGAGTTCATTTTCTTACATTTTTTTTTTTTTTTTATTTCTAAGCTAACTAGTTCATCGAATAATCTCTTTATTTGGTCAATCAATAGGGTTCGGCGGGTATAATGTTAGTTGGCATGTGAATAACTAAATAAACTGTTACAAGTTTTCGGCCACTTTGCTAAAATTGAGCTTTGAAACCACTTTTTTCTTATTTATCAATGCTCATAAAATATGCAAAGTTTCTATTTCTATTACAACTTTTGGAAAAGCAATAGAACAGGATATTATTAAAAAAATCTGTATACATTGCCATGATCCTGTCTTCAAATAAATTTGGGACTAGGCCATGATGGGCAGGAGTGCGGAGTTTATAAAATATTTTCCAGCTTTCTTCTTCTTCTAGCACGACAGACTGTGGAGGTCCAAGGCCTTGCGCAATGTACTACGGAAATACACAGAGCGTTTCTTGAAGATGTTTTCGTAGGGTGGGTTCGTCACTCCCACCATTTATTTTTGTGAGTCCCACCCATTGGCTAACGGGCCTCATAAATGCCCGGGGGGAGGCTGTCAGTGAGTATTGTGTAATTATTTGCTTGAAAAATCCCGGGTAAAGGCTGGGCTCGAATTCACAACCCTTGGTATACAGGTGTGTTACCGTCGCCCCGGCTTTACTCTTTCTAAAACATTTCCTCAAGTACGGCGTAGCAACAAGAAAGCAGTTTTATTTGCAGATTTACAACAATTTTTTAAGCTCACGTCTGAACTGATTTTGGATTTCCTTTAAAAATAAAATATCTATTTTTTGGATGGACAG
>NW_027108063.1:1342490-1343639 GCF_000696795.3 Halyomorpha halys | reverse complement strand
TAAGTGAACTGCTGCAGTACTGACATCAGCCAACAGATAGTAGCGGAAACAGTAGGAGGTTTCAAAACCACGTGTGGTACCGTAACCTGTTCTGTATACATTGTGTTAGAACTCTGTATATTTTATTGCAAACACTTAACATTTAGGATTTAATTTAATTTTTGTTTTCTTAAGTTAAATTAATTTACAAAAATGACGTTGAACGATAACCAAAGTGATGAATATTTTCCAAGAGGAGGGACTGGAGTCACTAAGCAACTTGCCAAAAAGAGAACTTTTGCTGTAAGTTTCATTGACATTAAGTTAAAATTTCGTCATACATTTATTATCTATGACTTCTTGTGCATATCATTACTCTGTTATTTTCTCTTTTGCTTACAGTTTGGCAATAAAGACATTGAAGCACCTAAGAAAAAAAAATTAGGAAGAAGAGAAAGAAAAAAGAAAGCATCAACTGTATTTGAATTTGATAATAAAGATGAAGATAAAGTCAAATTTGTGAGGGTTGAGCCTCTGGTTTATAAAGTAAGTAATTCTAATTTATCTATCTATCCATCTTTTTTTCTTCTCCATAGTGATGTTAGATGTGAAGGTGGTGCTGTTTTAGATGTTTCAGTCCGTTGGTCCTTGTCCATCATTCCTTCTTACCTTCTTAAATATAACATCGTTTTCCTTAAATACTATTTTTTATAGAATACATACACCAAATTTTAATATCATGCAGTGTACTTTATAATGTTTAGTTAAAGATCTGAAGTACTCATAGTTTTGGTTCTAACTGTTATTCTTAACATTTTTAATGAGCATCAAGGAATCCAATTGTAATAAAAGTACACTTTTGTGTCTTATGCATTTAACATTTAATGCCTAGATTGCTGAGTCTATATATGTGAGCATAATTACACTTGTTGACCAATTTTGTTAGTATTGTTGACACATTGGTATGTATTTATGGGGCATAATAGAGTAATTTAAAAAACTTCAGAAGAACATTAAATTCCATTTTGTCAGTATTGTTGAAACATTGGTATGTACTTATGGGGCATAATAGAGTAATTTAAAAAACTTCAGAAGAACATTAAATTACATTGATTCAATTAAGATGATAATTAAAACTTAAGTGATAAAAAATAACCGTATGTTTATCTC
>NW_027108063.1:1339935-1341556 GCF_000696795.3 Halyomorpha halys | reverse complement strand
GAGAAAAAAAGTTTTTGTTAAAACATACACTCTCTTTAAATAATTATCACAAAATACTCTCAACTGCAGTATGTTCTACCTTATGATGCTAACACCTTCAAATTTGGGGAAGGACTGAAATGGTTTTGAAATGAAAGTCAGGTGTGTTTAGGCTTAACCATATGTACCGTTTTTTAAATTTTATTTATTTAAGTCTATAGACTTTAATTCAGTGTTCTGTAGTGTTCTAAATTTTTCCGTTAATTCATCCTTTTTCGGTCCGTATATTTTATGAAATACTTTATTTTTGAAAACCTTACGGTGCTGTTCATCCTTTAGTGTAAGAGGCCACGTCTCGCATCCATAAAGAACTGTGAGAAGGATAATAGTTTTGTAAATTTTAATTTTTAAGTTTTTCAATATAAGGCACGAGCTAAGCAGTTTTGAAATTGAAAAATAACAAGCATTACCCGCCTTCAACCTTGCTCTTATTTCCTCATCAATTTCTTTTTTTCTAGTTTCCTTAGAACCTAAATATTTAAACCTAACTACCTGTTCAGACGTATTTCCTCCTATATCTATATCACCAAAATTGCTCGCGTTCCTACTGCTAACCATGTATTTTGTTTATCCATATTTTGTATTTATTTCAAGACCTAGTTCCTTACTAGAGTTTATTAATGTGGTTGTATTTAGTTCTATAGATTCTTTGTCCTCACCCAATAATACCAAATCATCAGCTTACCCAAGGACCGGTATTTTACCGCCCAAAGTTTAACTCTTTTCAGTATTCATCTATATATATATATATTTATATACTTAGACATGGAGGACATTTTTTCTACTAGTCATTAACATATTATATCTATAGTGAGTAAGTTAAAATTTAGGTAAGTAAGAAATTTAGGCCATAAGTCTATCAAAATGATGCTGTTGACCAGGGTGGCCAAGCTTAACATTTTTTTGATCTGTGGGATGGTGGCCAGACTAATGAAAACCATTGTGTTAAAAAAAATACATTTTTTGCATCCATATATTTTTATGTTTCATTTTTAGTGCAATATATTTCTTTACAATCTGTGTTTATTATCTTTATTATTATATTATCTATGTATTGACATGTGCTGACTTTTATGAATAACAGTAAGCACAATAATAATAATTCATTATGTTTCAATTTTTTTCTCCGAAAAATGTCTATAGTGGGTCTAAATTTAATATGGGAATATATAATTTTGTAGTGACCTATGGAGTTATGATGCATTTCCAAAATGACCCACAAGATCATTTGGGTTGGCCACCCTTGCTGCAGACTCCTTCAGGCCACAAATGAAACAGTGCTGAAATACTGCCTTAACACGATGAGGAACCACTGCTGTGTTAATTGGTGGTTTACTAGTATACATATGTCAGTTAGGATAATTTCAATATTCCATAGTTATTAGTTATTAATCTGGGATTTAAGGGGTATATTGATACTGATCTCAGTTAACTTGTTAACTGCCGATTAATTGCAAGTTTTCATTATTGTTCTGGACGCTGACTCCAAGTAATCATGTATTTTTACTAGAAGATAACTTATAGGGCTTCCTAGGCAAGATTACTAATTATGAATTATCTCGTAGTTGGTAGCTAACATGTC
>NW_027108063.1:1330225-1339680 GCF_000696795.3 Halyomorpha halys | reverse complement strand
GATTACCCTACTTAGAGAAACCTCCTTTCCTATAATGCTGATTCTATGGTTATCCCTAGATACATGTGTTTCTTTCTTGATCACACTGCTGATTATTTTCTCCTTGATTAATCCTGTATCAACAATATTTCCATCATAATTCTTTAGAAATTATTTAATAAAATTATGTTTAAAGGGAAATGATCATAATTTTTGGTTTGTTTTTCATACATTAAAAATTATATTTGTTTTTGTTACAGATATTGGGCAAATATTGTGGTGTCTTGTCACAAAGTCTAAATTATCAGAAAGTTCAAACACTGTACATGTGACGATTGATTTAGAACAAGTTCAAAATAATAAAATTGAAAACGATATATCTATAGAAAAACTTAATCCTGGAGTAAGGGCTGAAGTTACTATCAACAAGGTCTGATTCTATCTATAAGATGCATTTTACTTGAATAAATTAATTTTAATTTATTACTTTCATTAATTATAAAATTGGAAGTTGTAATTTGTGTTTTATTTTTTAGATAGTGTCTCAAAACCTAATGGTAACTGTTGCGGATAGTGAAATACATGGTTATATTGAGCCATCTCAGCTTGGTTCAATGTGGTCCAAACCTGAAGACTACAGAATTGGTTCAAAGCATACTGCAACTGTACTATATAAATTTCCATACCCAAGAGTTGTTGCTCTCACTCTTAAATCAAATCCATCAACTATTTCTAAAGATGAAATTGAGCATGGTACGATATTTAAAAGAGCTGAGGTAAATATGATATTTTAATTAATTAATTGATATTTATATTAAATAGCAAACCGTTAATGAAAATTTTTACAATTTAGTGAAGCTATAATGCATTGATGCCTTGATATTCATGGTGATAAAAATATAACATTTGAAAATTTGTATTTATCCAAGGGGAAAAAAATAAAAATAGTATATACCTATAGCTAATTTTTTTTTTTAATACTAGCCAAAACATTGGATTAGAAGATTATTACTTTATGGGATACTATTGAAGAATATGACGGCTCAGGTGGCAGGCATAAAATAAAGCAGTAGTATTGCTACATATTAAGTACTATATTAGTCCTTTGGGCACATTTGATGATGCAAGGCTCATTATGCAATTGATTACGAGTTATGGAATGAAGTTACAGATGACATTACTAATTCTTCATTCAAACTAGAACAAAATATTGCATGAGATATAGGAAAATATGTCTGCTGAATGTAGTATGACAAAAAGATCAACTATCAAGAGTTTGGTTTATTTATCTATTATCATAATTATTACTTAATTATTAAACTTAGTATTAGTTGGATTGTGTCCTTCAGAGGTATACTCCTTTACTGAAAGAATACGATTGATTTTTATCTCTTGATGGTCTACCATGAAATTTGCTTTACAAAATTCAATATCTCACCTGTAGAATGTACAACATTAATTATAAAGAATTATTTAAGGTTCTGAAGGAAGTGTTAAGTAGGTTTTCTTGATCTTTTTGTTGTTATTAATCAGGTTAAGAGCTTTCTAGATATCAAATTTAATCCGAATTACTCTGTCTATTCATAATGGTATTCATAATTATTTATTATGCCTAACTTACTTTTTATATTGTTTTATAATAGTTTGGAATCTGTAAATCTTTATTTCTTTAGAAGGTTCAATTTCCATTCATAACAACATAATATATTTATTATACAAGTTTAAAAAGATAAAATATCCTATGCCACTAAAGCTCTTGGTTCAGAACCCGGTAAGGAAATACTGTTTCTAGAACAACGGTTGTGCTATGATTTGGTGAGGATCATACTTGACCGCCAGGTTTTTCCTCTGATTAAAGTTACCGACATTGTAGAGGCTTAGTGCACCTCAGGAGAATATTCTAATTCCAGGACAGCTTATATAACAGAGTAAATTAATAAAATAAAATATCCTTAATTTTTCTTATACAAAATTTTTCAAGGTAAAAAAAAAAAATGCACTCTGATGAAACCCTGTCATTATTCTTTTCACTTATTACATATAGAGATTGCCATAAATAAATTTGATTAAAATACTCCTAATAAGGTAAATTATACTAATGAACTCAATAGGAAACTTGTATTAATAACATCAAGTTTTTAATTTATTGCTAAAATTCAATATTTGAAATTAATACTTTTTTCCTATTGTAAATTATCAATCTTTTACCGAATTGCAATAAAGTTTAGCATGCTTAACTATGTTTAATGTGTTATGTTTTTTTTGGTTCTCTATCATGATAAAGACCTTACGAAAGTTACCTTCAGAAAAATTATAAATCTATCTTTTAGAGCTGTTAAACTAAATGAATTTTTTATTGTCTTTTCGTTTATTGTTTCTTAAAGTTTTAATTTCTCTCTTTTGTTTTAGATAATGGCTATCTTGAAGAGAGGTGTTGCCTTGAAATTAGAACACAACAATAATGTTTATAAAGGGATTCTGTCTGTTAGACGTTTAGGTCCTGATATGAATTACGAAAAGCTTTCCACTATGTTTCCACTGGGAAATCATGTCAAGTGCAGAGTAATAGGCTATGATGCACTGGAACAAGTGTATTCTTGCACAACTGAAGAGTAAGTAAAATTTATGAATAACTAGTGAACAACTTTTGGAGTTATATGTCTTTTAACGCTAGATTATGGAGGAAGTAACATGTTTTTAAAATGAAGGTCTATTATATTAACAGATATATTTAAATGATAAAAAATTTGTTTCCAATAGATGTTCATATTAAAATGTGTAATATTCAGAGTATTTTTTTTATAGTATAGTTCATTTTTCTTTTGTTTAATAAATATAAAAATTGTTGTCAAACTGAGGTGTTCTATAAATCTAGTGTTAATACTTCTAATTCTAGAATCACAATAATCCTCACATGATTTAAAGTAATTTCTAATTTTAATATTTTTCTTCCTTGAAAATGAGATGGAAAGAATTTGTTTATGTATTTTGTAAAATGGCAGTATGGATAATATCAATTAGGGTTTTCTTTTCTTTTTCTTTTTTTTATCATGTATCGGCCACTAAGGATCACGTGAATATCAATGGTTAGGCTTCTTTGGGAGTCTTGATTTTCTTTCTTCCCATCGCAGTTTCATAATCCTTGACTGCCTTTCTTTTCTTTCTTCCACTTCGTACTCATATTTTATCCTCTTCCAATATTGGTGAGATTTTTCAATGTTTTCCTATAAGTATCTCTATCTAGACAGTCGGTATTTGAAATTTTAAGTCTCTTTAATTCCTCTCTCATTTGCCTCGTATATCCTCCCATGTTTTTGTAGCTAAATTTTTTTTAAAGATCTTACTCAATCTTTCCTCCTTCATCCTCTTTATATGCCAATAGAATATTAGCCTTCTGATTCTCATCTCGGTTTCCAGGTCTTTGATGTTTCTGTAGATCTCTTCGTTAGATCTTAGCCTGTAACCTTCTTGTGTTTTCCTGGGCCTTTAGATTTTTCTTAAGATCCTCCTTTCTATTTTTAGCAGCTTTTCCAAGTTGGGTAAGTATGTGGTCACCACCCTGTATAAAATCACAGGTCTTATCACAACGTTGTAATGGCTTAACTTTGCATTGGAGGAGAGGTTCTTCTTATTGTAAATTTTAGCTGTTTGAAAGCTTAAATTTTCTAATTTGGTGGTTCTCTCGTGGATGGTCTCTTTCTCAGAACCGTTGTGACAAATTATTTCTCCCTAGTACTTAAATTTTCTGGTCACTGTTATTTTTCCATATTCAGTGTTTACTACTTTTTTCTTGAAATTTACTTCAGTAGTCATGTTCTGGATTTTAAAAAAGAATTTCTGGGCCTGGAAAAGAATAATCAGTCATAGATTGATCTGTTGTATGCTAAATAACTTCAGTTTTCAAGTCTTGGGTGGTTTAGCTCATTCGATCTTAAAGTAGTTAATGTTAATCATGTGAAAGCATACTGTTAAGCTTATACATTAAAGTTCTGTTCTAATTTCCAATTTATAACAGATTTACTAATTAATTAATTCATGGGAAAGTTAACTGGTTTTAATGAATTACCTATGTCTAACCACTGCCTACTTAAATAAGTACCTACTACTATACATTTCTCTTCAAGATATTTTAAGGCAAAGGAATATTTCTAAGGATTTGTAACTACAATTGATTGGATGGAGAAAATTTATAGAAAATATGATAGCACTTTTGAGTGAGATTTGTAAATCTTTACATTTATAAAAAAAATGTTTTGGACAAAAATAAAATATTTTGGCATTGTATTTTTATTATAAATTCGAAATTAATCTGATATATAAATTGGAATTTGTAACAAGAATGAAGAAACTTGACATTTTACTTTGTATACCGGAATATTGTAAATTATACTCTTTCTTTTTTTAATAATTAATATGTATGTATTTACATGAATATATTTTTATTCCAGTAACATTCTTGTTGAGAAATATCTCTCTCCTAATGACCTTAAACTTGGTGAAATTGTTGAAGTGACAATAGTATCCATAAAAAAAGGAGGATTGGAAGTATCTATTGGAGAAGTAAGAGGGTTCGTCCCTCGCCACCATATTTCAGATGTTCTTCTTCACAATCCATTGGATAAATTCAAACTGCATTCCAAACAAAAAGCAAAGGTGATATTACAAAGCACTTTAATTTTAAGTTTATAACCACCAGAGTTGGGCAAATATTATTTGAATGACGAGAGATGAATACTTTTTTATTCGTGAATTTTCTACTCTAATAATCAATTATTCGTACAAAACATATGATTAACCATCCGAATACTTTTTCATTCGTCATTATTTTACACGAATAATCAATTATTCGTACAAAACATATGATTAACCATTTGAATACTTTTATATTCGTCCATTTTATAGAAAAATAATCTCTTATTCGAAAAAATTAAATGATTAACAATACGAATATGTTTGTATTTGTATAAAGATATTTTCTATCTTACAGCTATACATAGATATATTTTATGATTGCGTATAGATTAATTTTAACTTTTCTGATAAAGGTCCCTTTTTGTTTTGGGATATGTAGGATATGAAAATAAATCGATAGTATTTTCATATTCTACATATCTCAAAACATAAAGGGACCCTAACATGTTGGAAATCAAGGCAGCTCAAATAAATTGATAGGCAATCTTAAAATCGATAGCATTTTCATATTCTGCATATCTCATGACATATAAAGGGACCCTAACATGTTAGAAATCAAGAAAGTTAAAATAAATCGAAACGCGATTATTAAATCTATACGCGATCAAAAAATCATTAGCATTTTCATTTTTGGCATATATTGAAACATATAAAGAGACCCTAACATGTTAGAAAACAGAAAAGTTCATATAAATTGATAAGCGATCACAAAATCGATATCATTTTCATCATTTCCTCAAAACGTGTAAAGGGACCCTGACATGTTAGAAATCTGAAAAGTAAAAATAAATCGATACGAGATTTTAAAATCGATATCATTTTCATATTCTACATTCCTCAAAACGTATAAAGGGACCCTAACATGTTAGAAATCAAGAAAGTTAAAATAAATCGATACGCGATGTTAAAATCGATAGCATTTTCATATTCTGCATATCCGAAAACCTAAAAATTAGCCCGTATGCGTTAGAAATAAAAAAAATTAAAATAAATCGATATGGAATCTTAAAATCGATAGCATTTTCGTTTTGTACTCGTCTGAGTATGTGAAATAGGACTTTCATACATTAGAAATTGAAGGTGGTTAAAAAAATAAGTGAATTTAAAAAAAAAAAAATCAAATTTTTATTCGAATAATATATATTCGACTAAGTTTTTATTCGATTGGAATAGTATTTTGAATATTTGAATAAAAAAGTATTCAGATTGTTTAGTCATATTTTTATTCGAATAAAAATTTATTCCTCTCCCGTCAATCGAATAAAAAAGTATTCCTCTCTTGTCAATTGAATAATTTTTTCCCAACTCTGATAACCACTATGTTAAATTTAAATTACAAATATTTCTTCCATTTACAATAAATTTTTTTTTTAAATATACGTACATCCAATAATTATAATAACCTGAGTCCACTTGTAAGACCTAAACCTAGTTTGTTGAAAGGTTGAGTTTTATCAGTAGGAGCCTATTTATCTTTCTGTGGAAGCAATCACTAACACTAATTTACATCTGAACAGCTTAAAAAAAAAAAAAAAGTAGTCATAGTGAGCCTTTTAATTTCCCGAATAATTAATTCCAATTTCTCAGTTTTTAGTTAAGTATGTTTAATATCTCTCCTTATGAAATTCTTCCCTTTTTCTTTTGCCTAAGTATATCAGAAATAAAAAATATATCAGTTTAATGAAGTTCATATTGTGTTCTTAGTCATTTATTTGATGCTAAATTGTTATAGTATGAATTTTGAAAAGACAAAGATTGATTTGATTTTATGGAGTTAGTCGTGCCAACTGAAAGGCAACTTATCAGTATTATATATTCATTTGTATTAATTTGTTTTAATGCCTATTCTTTTCTATTCCAGGTTCTTAGAATTGAAAATAACAATGTAGTGTTTACCTTAAGACCTACATTAGTAAAGACAAAGTCTCTTTTAAGTTTTAAAGACTTAAATGTAGGTGATTTTTACTTTGGAACTATTAAGAAAATACAGCCTGATTCGATTACTGTTTCATTTTTTGGAGATCTTTTTATACATATTCATGAAACTAATATGATAGAATCTCCAAATAAGCATAATATTGGAGAACTGGTATGTAAATGAAAAAAATCTATTTAACTAGAAAGTATTTAGAAACTTTATGATCACAATTTTAAAACACCATAATTGTATATATCGATATATATATGAACAGTTTTTTCTTGAAACTGTTACTATATTGTTTATATAAAGTTCCAACATTTCAAAGCTAATACCAAAGTAACCTTATCATCAGGACTTGTCCTACTGTAAAGATCAGTTCAGTATAATAATAATGACACTATTTAACTATTACTTCGTCTGAATTATTTTTAATTGTAATATTTTGTCAGCTGACATTTTTATTAATATTGGTTTTAAGTATTTTTCTCTTTTTCTATATATCCATATTGTTCTCTTTTATCATATTATTTAGAAATAAAACTATGAAGTCTTTTTAAAATGACATTTTTATTTCAGGTGAAGTGTTATGTTGTAGAAGTTTCTTCACACAATAAATTACCCATTTTCAGCCTTTTAAAATCAGTCCAGCGTATGGATGTAACTGTTGGTAAAAAATATGATGTTAGAGTGAAACATATCTCAAAAGGAGGGATGAAATGTCTTTTCATAATTAAAGATAAACCATTCAGTAAGTCAGAAATATTGAATACTCATATATAATAATAGGTTTTAGTTTATACATAAATTATATTATGCACAATTTTGAAGTGATGTTACTAACCAATTCATACGAGGAACTGTTTCAAATCAAGCTAATTTAGGGTTAAGTCGAATGAAAAAAATAATTTTGTCAAGCGGAGCTATTAAATAATCAATTAGAATAAAAAATGTAGCTCTTTGAGTATATATTATATAAATGACTTTTTTTAATTAACTGACTTAAAGTTTAATAATATGTTCTTTATTAATCTTATAGACATTGTTATCTTGAACTACCTGCCAACTAAGAATTCTACATGCAAAATCCTAACTATGGGATCCTAATGATGAAATTAATGTTTATCTCTTAATAGGCTATTCTGGTTTATTCACCATTTCCCTACCCTCTAAAACATTCACTTTTCAGCTCAAAATTTGTTTTATGAGGTTATATTGACAATAAAAAGGAGCAAGAGTAATATCAAAAACTGGGGAACAGAGACAAAAGGTGATGATGATGGGTGTGATCCATCTGAAATTCAAGTTATATATATTGTAAATCTTGAATGAATGACAGCCATTTTTTTAGGTTTGCTGCGAAAGAAATTGGCACCACTGACTTGTAAATTTCAAGTCTCAGCTTTTTAATTGATTTTATTACTTGATAATAATTAATGATCTGAACCTCAAAGTTGGAAGGAAATGATGGCTTAAACTTTGTAGGTCCTTTCCACTCATTTGATTTGTCATATTTAGCTATATTTACAACAGTAGTAGAAATTATACTTTTTTGTTATAATCTGAAGGTTACTAGAAAAAAAAGCGAGATTCCTGTTCTCGGGTTTATTTACCAAAAACATCTGGTACTGAATGAGCACCAAAATTGGAGAATGATCATAACGAAGACGGCACCCTTTCGATTTGCCAGTTATGGGCGTTTTCTTCGAATAGATTCATCCAATTTTGTTAATTGTGAGGAGTATAGAATGGAATCGATCGATACACCTTGTGGCAACAGCTCATAAAAAATTGCTCCCTTTAAATCCCACCATACAGAAAGCATTATCTTCTTTTGGTGCAATCCCGCTTTAGATGTGGTTCGTTGCTGGTCTCCAAGATTTTTTTCGCACCACATTATTGTAGACAATCCACTTTTCATCCCTGTCACAAATATTTTATGAAATGAATTGTTTTCTTGACATTTCCGCAGTGAATTTCAAATGGAAATGCGTGTTGTCAAGTTGGCTTTGATCAGAGAGTGGAGGACCCAAACATAAAGTCTAGAAATGTAGCCGAGCTTCCATAAATGATTTTCTATGCTTGTATGTGATTAGTCTAGGACCTCTGCAATGTCTCGTACTGACTGGGAAGGATTTTGATCTACTGTCACCTTAACATCAATCGTTTCAATTTTTTGTGGGGGACCAGGTCATGGTGCATCATTTATATCAAAATTCTCTGCTCAAAACTAGGTAAACCAATTTTGGCATGTGCACTCTGTTAAGGCATTATCCCCATAGACGCCGCATATGTTTTTATATGCCTCTGCTGCTCGCTTTCCTTTATTGAAATAATAATAAAATATACCTATAATGCACGATATTTCCTTCCATCTTCTCAGCTTGATCACAAACACAATAATGACCTAATCTTAACAAGTGTCAACAGGCATAACTGTTTACATATTACAAATAGGATAAACTATCCTCTGTTGAGATTATGGCATCAGAAAAATGTGAAGTATTATAAACAAAACATGAATAGAAAAACCAAAAGGACTTATTTACCAACCCTATAAAACAGCAAAAAGTTACAAAAATAAAGTAATAAGTTAAGAAATTAATTTGTTCTACTATATAACTTATTATAATTATCTAATTTTTAGAACATAGCATCACAAAAGAAATCTACTAACAACTGGTACTTACTCATTTGAGATTATTGATTTTTTCAAACCTTTTTTTCTGAGCACTTAAACAATTATATTGAAAATTGACTGTACAAGATTTAGTGACAAGTTTTAACGATCATTTTTGTAATAAAAATAAAAATAATTTAAAAAATGTCTTCCAACTACTGCATTTAATTGAATAATAATCATTAG
>NW_027108063.1:1322863-1326065 GCF_000696795.3 Halyomorpha halys | reverse complement strand
ATTTTAAAAAGTAATTTATTTTTTCAGATGGCTTCATTCCCCTTCTACACATGTCTGACCACAAAGAGCTATGTGAAACAGTAATGAAAAAATATCCTCACTATTCTGTGATAAAGGATGCTATATTGTTCAGTGTCACTGACAATAAATATACATTTTCTCTTAGAAAATCTGTAGCAACTTTTTTTGAGGTAAGATGAATACATAATCGTTGGAATGATTTATTCATTTAAACAAATATACCTTAGAGGAGCTTGCACCTATACTTCTATAGACCATGATATTCCATAAAAAATTGTTTTAACTTAAAAATTTTGTTGTTAAATGACTAACTACCTTCAAATAAAATCCTCTTCTTTTCTGTTATTGCCCTATGTTACTTCTTGTAGTGATAATCTTCTACAATGGGTTTTGTTTATTATTTTGCAGAAACATGCATATATATCTGGTGGCTTTGACAAGCTGAAAGAAAACATGATAATTCCTGCATCAGTATCTGAGGTTTCTTCTGAGAGAATCTTGGTTTCTGTTCCTGTGCCAGGTTTTAATGGGAAAGTTCCTGTTGAAAAAGAGGTATGATCAATAAAGTTGATTTTCATAATTATTTTGCTAATTTAATACAGGATTTATACCAATAAAAGACTAAAAGATAATGCTAAAATTAGCTTACCCTTTGACTTAGGTTTGAATTGTCTTTTGATGATGAAATTATAACAATAGCCATTTCCTTAGAGAAAATGATTAGCTTAGCATTTGAATAAAATAGGTATTGTTTTTGATCTGCACCAATCCTACCTTCTATTCTTTAGGCTTTCCAACTTGATGCTGCGTCCTGGTCTCCTTCACCAGCTCCCTCCAATCGTTAAGATCTTGTGCTTCTACCATCCAATTCCGCACTCTTAACATGGCCATAGCATCATTATCCAAACTTAAGTCAAATTATTCCTCTTCATCTTGACCTGTGAACTACCTCTATAAATATTTTCTTTAGATCTTTCTCAGCCAAAGGAGGTTGTGATAGACTGGACCACCTCTAGTCCCTTAAATAAATATTTAAGTTCCTGGTTTACCTAACTAGATTTTATGTAATTCTTCCTCCCATAGACCATCTAGTTCTGTTCATTGGTTTTTGAGATGATTCATATTTCTGAGCCCTGAAGAATAATTGTTTTGTATTAATAAATTTTTATTTGCTTAGACAGAAATCTTAAAATACAGATCGATACCATCAATCTGATAACATCAGATGAAACATAACACCCTTTGTTGAATTTCGCAATCCACAACATTGTCTTGTGTTTTAAGAGATCTAAGATAGATAAACTCAGTGACTTTGAAGGTATATCCTCCAATAATTATTTTTGAGTTCTCTTGGTGTCTTGTTGAGCTCTTCTCTATGAATGCTGTCATAAGCTTCCTTGAAAATCAACAGAAAGATTTTTCTGAACTTATTATTCTTATAGCAGAATTTATGATCATAAATTCAATTAAGAAAGAACTTTTCAAACAGACAATTATAACGAGTAGGTTGGTCGATGTACGACATGTCACAATTTCACAAGAGATCATAACACAAAAAAAAGGCAATCCTTTCCCGCCAGACCCACCCCGCAAAGACCCCGGGGAGCAATGGCCGGCCCTATATCACTTTTGAAATATTAGCCTAAAACGGGAAGAGGAGACTTTAAGATATTTAAATCGAGCAATATTTCGAAAGTGCCTGAAATTGAAAAAACGGCGTGAATTATCCTTTCTAAAATCATAATGATGTGGATATTAGCTTTTTCTGAAAAGCGGTGTAGACACTGAAAGAGAATTTTTGCAGAATGACATTTTGTTCGCACATGAGGGTTAGGAGATGCTTCAATAAAATTTGTGCTAATTCTAAGATTCTGGTATTACTTCATGTCAAAGTCCAAATGATTATAATCTGAAGAATTTCCTCTTGTTTACTTTCTCCACTCTTAAATAATTCTTCAGATTCATGAATCCTAAATCTTCATTTTATCCAATTTATTTTTTTTTCAGGATTTACCTCAAGACTCATATGAATATGATTTGGACCAGGAACTTTTAGTTAAAATAACTTCCTTGAACCCTGCTGCTGTTGAAATGAAGGTGACATGTAATTTATCTGATAAGGAGAAGATTGAAGTAAGAGCTAAATATTAATTTTACTTATGTATATTAATTTAAAGAAGTACAAAATTAACAACCTTTTTCTATTAGTGGTCCATATCCAGTGTGGAAAACTTCCTCAGAACAGTTGAACCTTTCCAATGCGTTAAAGTGGGAACAGAACTGGAATGTACTGTTCGTGAAGTGGCTAAAAATTATGTTAAAGTTGACACTGAATTCAATATTCCTGGTATAATTAGAAGTCGCTCATTAAATAAATTGTCATTGGAAAAAGACAAAAAAGTGAAGGCTGTGGTTCTATATCATGATGTTGTGCGAAGTGTAATATATTTAATTAGTTCTGAAGATGCTTCCAAAATGTGTAAGTTTAATATGTATATATTTTTTGATTTGTTACTATTAAAAATCAATATGAATTATATTTTCAATATTTTTATGATCTAAGAAATAAACTTAAGATAGAATGAACACCTTTTTTGGGTGATATTCTTATATGATAAATAATGTGATAAATATATCAATTATTTGTCATTTTCATAATATAGTAAGCCCTTGGTACAAAGAATTCTGTGGGATCAGAAAATCAGCAGTTCATTATAACAGAGTGTAATATGCAAATAACAATAAAACTTATAAGATTAATAATGTTGGTAAAAACAATTTTGTAAATATAATAATAATAATAATAATCTTTATTTATTCTGGGATCGATCCCTTTAGAATAATTTACAGGCATCAAAATTAAGCTTTAGAGCCTTAGAGTAAATTACAAAATAGAGATAAAATTACAAGATGTCATAAAATAAAATAATTTAAAAAGATACAAATAAACAACAATAATTAACAGAATATATAAAATAATGATAAAACAAATGCAATTAAACTTAAAATTAATAAATGAAAAGAGATAATTTCTGCTACTGTACAAATTTACAATTATAAACTAAAATCTAAGACATAAAATTCAGAAAATATATAAAGCTTTTTTGAAACTTTCAATTGTTATTCTTCCGGAATTGGGTGGACAGTAGGTAGTCAAAGATACGGGATTTGAAGATTGGAA
>NW_027108063.1:1303275-1322398 GCF_000696795.3 Halyomorpha halys | reverse complement strand
GATAAGAAAAAAAACATTTCATATGTTTTATTAACAAGTAAACTATTTTTATTCAAAGAAATTGATGAAATTGCAATGTGAACAATTATTAATACCAATTATGTTATGTAACTAACTGGGTTAATTATATTATGTCTTTCAAGTTTGTTATAACCAAGTTATTTCATGCTAGATGATCCAACAGTAGTTTTCAGTTCATATGATTTCGCTATAGGAAATCAATGTATTGTATCTGAGTTCAAAATATTAATATATGTATATGTAGTTGACTGTAAAAATTGATATATAAGAAGATGGTCAAGGTTGCGGTCAAAAGAGAAACAAAAATAGTTTACAACTATTTATTTTCCGACGTTTCGCACCACTTTGCAGGGCTTCATCAGGTCTAAAAAGATACAAAGAAAACTTAGAATATTACAACAATAAGATATAATAAGGCAGTTTAAGCCTGGATAAATATTATGTAAAAATAAAGTGATAAGAAATTACATATAAATAAAAGGAAGGAAGACGTAAAATATTATCAATATAAAATAAAATTGAATAAACAATGATAAGAATAAAAAATAAGTAACAATGGTGAGAGTAAAAATTTTTGACAAATACATAAAATATACAGTTAAAAAAGTGCAGGAGATGAGAAAAAAATATAGAGATTAAATAAATGTCTTGAAAGAATTATTATAAATAAAAAAGTGAGCAAAAAACAAGTCAGGACCACCTATCTGTTCAAAGGTAAAGGTTGAAGAGAAGGCGACAATAAAGCAGAAGTGGGGAGGAGGTGGCCAGCCCTTTAACGGCTAATATTTCTATTTCAAATATGTCACATATACAGGAAGTAGTCATAAAGATATGACGAAAAATGATAAGAGAAAGATACAGAAATATGATAATAATAATAACTAAGCAAAATTAGAATAACACATATCGTTACTAATAATACGAGAATATACTGAAGAAAATATAGTTAGGGTAGTTAATACAATTAGTACAAATTTGTATTATTAGTAACAATATGTGTCATTCTAATTTTACTTAGTTATTCCTAAATTAGAAAATTATTATAATAATATTTCTGTATCTTTCTCTTATCATTTTTCATTTTTCGTCATATCGTTATGACTACTTCCTGTATATGCGACATATTTGAAATAGAAATATTAGCCATTAAAAGGCTGGGCACTTCCGCTTTATGTCGCCTTCTGTTCAAACTTTACTTTTGAACAGGTAGGTGGTCCTGACTTGTTCTTTGTTCATTTTTTATCATTATTATTTTTTTTATTTATAATTATTCTTTCAAGTCGTTTATTTAATGTTTATTTTTTTTTTTTTGCTCGTCTCCAGCACTTTTATAACTATATATTTCACGTATTTTTCAAGATTTTTTACTCTTACCATTGTTACTTATTTTTTATTCTTATCATTGTTTATTCAATTTTATTTTATATAGATACTATTTTACGTCTTCTTTCCTTTAATTTATATGTAATTTCTTATCACTTTATTTTTATATAATATTTATCCTACCTTAAATTGCCTTATTGTAATATTCTCAGGTTGTTTTTTGTATTTTTTTAGCTGTGATGAAGCCCTGCAAAGTGGGGCAAAATGTCGGAAAGTAAATAGTTGTAAACTATTTTTGTTTCTCTTTTGACCGCAACCCTGGCCATCTTCTTATACATTAATAATAATATATTAATATTTATTGTTGTAGCATTATTTTCTTTTTTTTTTTTTATATTGATACTTTATTTGATGTCTTTGATGATAGATTTTTATTGTTTTAATAAGCACAAACTTAATATTGGTTAATTTTTTTTTCTTTTAGATGGAAAACTTCAAACTCATTTAATTAATCATCAAATTCCTGGTACACTGCTTTTCGGAACCTCAGTTTTTCTGATTTTGATGGTCCAGTGCCCTAAGGGTGGACAAATAGCTTTTGTTCCTACTAAAGAGGATCCCAATATTTCAAATTATACAGTTTTAGATGAGCTAATGTCTTACACCTCATGTAAAGTTACATTAAGGTATTATAAGCATTTATTTAATAATTATTTATAGAAGTTATTTCTTTACTAATCCTTAAATTGTTCAGGTTAGCACAAACTTCAGAAAAAATCAACTATTGGATTGGCCTTGCTGATTCTTTTAAAAAAAAACAAGTTCCAGTTGAGGATGTTTTAATTGTCGAAGATATAGATGCATCCCCTCCCTCAAAAAAGAGCAAAAAGAAAACTGAAAATTCAGATGCTGATCCTGATGACTTAGATCATGATGAGGTTAACAAGAGTCAAAAAAAAAAATTGAAAAAGAAGAAAAGGAAAAGCACATCTTCTGAAGTGGATAGTGAGAATTCTGTCAAAAAAATGAAGACGACTAAAACAGTTGAGAACTTAATGGGCAAAAATACCCAAGACTTAATTATTCAAGATGAAGATGAAGCGGAAGCTGAAAATTTGACACTGGAAAATATTGGTGGTTTTAATTGGGATGCTACACCAGCTGACTTAGCGAAAGTTATTTCAGGAAGTATTGAAGAAGATGACGACCTTTCTCAGGTTCATTTACTGATTCATTTATCATATTTTTATTTATTCTTTTTTTTAAATTACTGTAATCTCATTCATTTTGTATTTTAGGATTCTGATGAAGAAAAGTTACCCCTGAAGAAAATGACTCCTGCTGAGAAACGAGCCGCTGCATTAGAAGCTGAAAAAAAGATCAGGCTCAAAGAAGAGGAGTTATTGCAAGCTGAACAGAACCCTGAAACACCTGAGCACTTCGAAAGGTTACTTCTTGGGCATCCCAATAGTTCCAAGTTTTGGATTATGTATATGGCTCATCATTTGGAAGTAAGAAAACTATTTATGAGATGAATATCACGGTGTTTTTGCATTATTTTCTATATATATTTGCTTTGTTATGGTTAATCTCCAACATTTTTCAGCTACATGTGGCTTGGTATTTATTACAGATCAGCTTAATTAGATTTTGTTAAGTCCTTTAAACTTTTGATTAATATATATCTTCCAAGCACTTTATTTTATTTGCTTCATTATTTAAATTTAAATTGCAAAGACTTTTAAATTTTTGTGAATAGTACTTAAAGTAGAGTCAATAAACTTTTTTAATGTTATGTGTTTATCACTGAACTCCGAAATCACAGGCACTTGTCTGAGCCTGGTTGCTGGTATAAACTGTGTTTTATATTAAAAAGGCTGTGGATTGACTCTGAGGTTGATGTGCCTCCTCAGGTTCTCAACCTTGGTACTCTGCCCAGCCTTTACAAAAATGGATAATTTATAATTTGCACTAGTGAGAAAACCTGGTGGTTAAGCATTGATATAGATCATATCATTCCTTCTCGTACTTTAAGAGTCATAATAAGAAAAACTGAATTATTATATCATCATTTTATTACTTTTATTGTTCCTTATTGATTGCTGAGCCCAAGACTCTTCAAGAGCTTGGTGATACAGGTTTAGAGTATATAAAATATAGGCTCACTGTAAAGCAAATTTGTTACCTTTTTTAACAGATGAATAAAGTTATAGTTGATTTTTTGGTATATTTATACATACTATTGGAAATGGGCCAGATTATTGATTATTACCAGCACTTAAAAGATTTATATAAAGCCTTTAATCCATTACATTAAGTATTGTAAATCCATTACAGAAAGTTTTAAATATTTGATGAAAGGTCTTTTATTGTCATCATGTGTAAAGAGTATGATATATGCCCTTATCTAAGGTAATAATTCTGATAGTTTTATTTGATTCCATGATTATTATTAGTCTCCCATCACTCCATATTCCACACCTACATTATAGACATCATTCACCGACTTCTCGCTTTGGATTTTAGTTTCTTAAGAGCAACTTAAGCATTCATTTGTTTCACTGTTCATTGCACATCTGGGTTGGTTATTTTTTTATTTTAGTTATACTTATTAGGCTGAATACACTCCCATTTCAGAATTCTTACAGAATTGAAATATATGCTGTTTACTAAAGTTTAAATCCTTGGGGATGGTTATAGTTAGTAATTATGTTGATGTTAAGAACGGTTCTTAGATTCTCAGTTTTATATTATGTTCTTTTTATCAGGCCACCGAAATAGACAAGGCACGAGCAGTTGCTAAAAGAGCCATTAAGCAGATTAATGCGAGGTTTGAGGAAGAAAGGCTTAATGTTTGGATAGCCATGTTGAATCTCGAACATTTATATGGTACACCTGTAAGTAAATATTTACTATTCAATTTTTTTTTCTTTATTTTTATTACATATTTTAATTAATTCATCTTTCAGGAATTATTCAAAGAAGTTTTGACAGAAGCTTTAAAGTATAATGATGAATATGAGGTTTATACAAGGGTCCTTGACATTTATGCAGAATCAAAGAAAACAGCTGTAAGAAATATCTTCTTATTAAAGCATTTTTTTTTTTCAGCTATCTTTTAAATATTATTTGTTATAATAGTTGATTGATTGTATACATCTATGGTGTTATTTATTCCATTGATTCATACTAGTTAGTCCTACTTTTTATTAATATATATTTTAATCTCTCTTGTGTATAAAATATTTTTTATTAACTATTTATTTTGGTTAAGGCCAAACAATATTTCATCATCAGTTTTTGAACCAAATATATATAATTACAATATAGAGAACTATAAGCCAATATCATAAAGTGACTTTCTTTCAAAGTTATCAATTTTGGAACTTTTTACATACAAATACTACTTTTACTATGAGTATTTTCTATAGGATACAATATATGATTAAAACTCTTAACTCTAATGGTTTCTTAGTTAAATTTATAGCCGAAATCTACTTTTGGCTAATTTTTTTATAAAGCAGATCAATTTGTTTCAAAAGGCTTCTGTACATTCTAATGAAGAGTATTTGTAATGATTACATAACAAGTAAACATCCTCTTTTTATATATAATTATATAAAACTATCCATCATTTTATAATTTAATATTTATGTAGTTTAAAAGAATGCAAAATCATATATGATAGGATTTTTATTGAAATGAGCCAACAAAAACTATTAAAAAAATTTATTCAAGAATATTATATATATATAATATTTACTAGAAATTTGAATATCTCACTTATTTGTTAGGGTTTATATTACTGGTTATGAATTCATTATGCATAGTTATTTTATTGTATAAGGAATTACTTTTTATTTTGTTATTCACATTTTTTATATACATTTATAATTGAAGGAGTTGGAAAACCTTACCTATATGCTTATCAAGAAATATAAGGAGAAAATTGATTGCTGGTTAAAATGTCAGTCAGCACTTATGGAAGCCAAAATGCATGACAAATCAAGAAACTACTTACAGAGGTCATTAAAAGCACTTCCCCCGAAAAATCGTAAGTAACGTTTAACATATTTTAATTTCCTATTGAAATACAGAATGGCTAAAATCTTATAATCTTTTTATTAATTGGTTTGATTTTTTGATCATATAATTGATTTTTTTTTTTTTTTCCAGATTGTACTTTAATATCCAGGTTTGCACTGATTGAGAACCAAAATGGTTTTCCCGAACAGGCTCAAGCTTTGTTTGAAAACCTTCTCACCTCTTATCCTAAAAGGGTTGATCTTTGGTTTGTTTATGTTGATATGTTGGTCAAGTCTGGCTCTCCAGATCTAGCTAGGTGAGTTGGCTATTTTATTTATATTAATTTTTTTTTGTTGCGCATTGATCTATAGATCAAGATAATTTGGATTTAATATTTTAGAATAAATACCAATAATATAATTTATTTTAATTATATTATTTCAAATTCTTGAGACAAGGTAATTATTTAATAAATAATCAAAAATTCGTATCTATTTCTGTCTCAACACTTTATTTTTAAGTGTATAACCATATAACCTTGGTGGTGTATTAATTGTTGATAATCTTATAGTGGAAAATTAAATGTTAATGATTTTAAATTTTAAATAAATAGGCTTTTAACTTATAATATAGAATATGACCTGGCCAGAATATCCTGCAAAAGAAACTTTTAAATTAATGTGAGGGAGAAATTGTATTGAAGATGTCCTTGAAAATGGTTAGAATGGCCGAAACGTTGGACTGGTGAAAAATAAAGTGTTGAGACAGAAATGGATACGAATTTTTGATTATTTAATAAACAATTTATTTTATTTATAGTTACTGATTAAAGTAAATAACAATGGATATGTAACACTTCTGAATTATATTCAAAAAATCTGATGCTGTGCGTGCATCACACAACTTTCACTTGCCATCCTATCATAGGATCACCGGCATGAAGATTCCTTTTGACAGACATATGGAATGGAATGTTATTATCAAGATTTTATAATAACCTTTTACAATAAGGGACTTTACTATATGTATCAGTATTTTACAATAAGAGACTTACCTTCACATTTTATGATTTCAGAAAAAAATGAACCACACAATCATCATAAAAAAAATCATTCATTTCATTAAAAATAATTTTTAAACTGTCATCAACCCACTGTTCTAGGATCATGTCTCATCCATTGTTTTGTAGGATACTTGTATACATTCTTTTAACTTTCAGAATTATTTCAAGATATCGCTATTATAAAATGTTTCTTTTTATTTTATTTTTTTAATTACATAAACGTTTTTTGGAGCTATAAGGTATTAAGGTATAGATAGGTATTTAGATTGAGCAGAAACATGTTTGATTTTATTTGTCTTACTTTTATTTGAATATCAAAAGGAATCATAGTTTTGAATTATATTTTTAATAAATTTGTTTGGAACATTTCAGGAATGTTTTAGAACGTGCAACCAGCCATAAGTTACCTGTTAGGAAAATGAAGGCGCTTTATCAAAAATGGCTCAAGTTAGAAGAAACTCATGGAACTCCTGAAAGCGTTCAACAAGTGAAGGATGCTGCTAATGATTATGTAAATAACCTTATGGATACTTTGAAGCAGCCTTCGTAAAGGATTTTTCTGTTAAATATTTATTGTACGCTATGTAATGTATCTATTGTAAATAAATGTTTTATTAAAAAATTTTAATTTTAAAATTCTTTGTTCTATTGTAATGTAAAATATACAAAAACCAAGAATGTATTATAACTGAATGAAATATATCTTGTATTTAACGATTTGTTAGTTATTAAAAAAAATAATTGATTTCATGTTTTAATGTTGTTTTTTATGTCTAATGAAGTCAATCTCAAAATGAAATATTGAAAACATGATAAAACAAGTAATAATACTATTCATTGATTTTTTAAGAAGCCTAAGAGCCAGTTGCTGAATTGAGAGTTTCTAGTATAGAGTATTGAGTAGTATGGAGTATAGAGTATTCCTATTATATGGTATTTAGAGTTTGCTTTTACTGGTTCTGGTGGGAGAAACTAATACTGCAGCCCTTAGTGACTACCCAGAGCATAATGGTGTTAAGATGCATGTGGTAAAAATCAGGTTTTATTATATATCTTAAAAACTATTATGTTTGATGAAAAATGAATTCTGACCATAACTAAAGTTAATTGAATTTCCTTCATAAGTGGAAGTATATATATATTTTCTATATCCTGTAGTTTTTGAGATATGGAGTAGATAAATATGGCTTATCAATCACTTAGCTTGGTATTGACTGTGAAGTATTGGAAAATTGGACTGACTCCCAGGTTGTATAATTGTGTTACTAAAAATATTAAACAGGACACTTTTATTTTTTGAATGCTAGGAGTAGATGTCTAATTTGACTGGAATAATATTTGTCCCTTCCATATTTGACATCAAACTCATTTTTTAAGAAATGCAAAAGAAAATATGATTAAAAATGAAATGTCATAGTATGCTGCTTTCAGAAATGAATTCATAATTATTTTAAATGCAGCTGGTAAAACATTAACTTATTCAAAAATTTCTTATTACTGTCGATATTTTATATTTATCACTAGGAGAAAATTTAATGAAATCGAAGTGATTACTGTAAGAGAAACACGGCTTAAGTTTGGCCAGATCTTTTTTCTGGTCTATTGTCACTTCAGTTTTCAGGGTGAATGGGCGATTTTTAGGTGCATATATTTAATATTCTCATGACCATCTTGCTATTGTATTGAAATATTTTTTTTCTTTATAATTTCATGATTTTTCTCTCTATTACAGACTTTTTAAAATGCGCTAGTTATTTTAAATATCTACCAATATAATTTTGGTCAGCAATCACTTAAACTTGAAATTCTCATTACAGTGCATCAATCATTTTCAAATCCACAAACATATTATTGTTAGTCAACGACCTTATATGGAATTACACATTCCTTAGATGGAATCCCGAATGTTTCGGAAATCTAAGGAATGGGACAGTTAACTAACGAGATGTTTATTGGTATTGATACAAGGATTAAATTGATATGGCAATTTAAACAAGGATTGAATTGATATATTGATATTTTAGAACTGAAAATTATAATTAAATATCCTAGAATGAAATTTCTCATTTCATTTGTATTAATTTTAAATTATAGAATTACTTTATCGAATTTTGTGAAAGAATGAGTTAAAAACAATAATTGATTGAAACAATAATTTATTTTTAAAAAGTTCCTAATAAAATTAATAAGAATATTTTTTAGATAAGTGGTTTATTTTTTTGTATTTTGTGGTAAATACAAAAAAAAAAAATAAACTAACGAGGTGATATGAATTTTTGTTTTACCTCTAGGGTTTCATCACTTATATTCTTATTGTGACAGCCAACGAATTTATTGTTGGGTTTAATCGGTTCGAGAACTTTATACCTACGGGTAATTTTCAAAAAATGAAATAAATAAATAAAAAGGTTCAATTAGTAATGTAAATGTAGTGTGTCCTTCATATGGATGGGATCAATTTATTTTTTATTACGTTCTTTTCACCTCTGTTTATAATATCCATTAAAAAAACTTGTTTCTTTCTTTGTTCATTTCTCATAATAAAAAAATTGTCCGTGGTCACAAAACCTTTCATTATCATTTATTTTAAACAGCTGTAACGAAATCAAAATTTCAGTTAAAACCTCCCTTCTGTAAACTCGGCAGATATCGCTTCTTTGCTTGAATAATTGCAAACCTGGCGAAAAAAAAAGTTTTGGTTTTATTTTGAGATGGATATGTTTCAAAGATATAGAAAGAGTTTTCTTTCTTCACTCTTGTCCATCTATATTTTGTCCCAAAGCTAGTAGGGTTGTCAAAAAGTAATCACAGTCTACACGACAATCTACAGAATACGTAAAATAGAAATTTTTTTTTTTGGTACACAGGATCTACAACTTTGCTACTTGCCCGAAATCCAAGACTTGTACAAGTTAATTGAAAAGATTTGGAACAAAGTATTTACACCGAATCGACAACATTTTAAAATATACAATCTTAAACTTGAGTTGTTAAACAATAGACTCAGAAATATCAAACAGGATAAGGAAGGCTAATGCAGTCTATTACAAGATCTAAAATACTGAAATTGGGAAGCGAGAGGTAGGTAGGAATGTCACAAGCTCCATATCTACAAGTCTGTATACTAGCCTTTTGTGGCTGAAAGCTGGATATTGACGGACCGGCAGGAGAGTAGAGTCACTGCTGCAGATATGAAGTTTCTGCGAAGAATGGTGGAGAAGACGAGGAGAGATCGTGTCCGAAATGAGAGATTACGTTAGGAACCGGGGATTGCTTCCAAGAAGGAGGTTCTGTAGACACATCAGTTGAAATGGTTCGGCCACGTCATTAGAATGGCGGAACAAAGGGACTCTTTTTTTAGAACCCTGTTCTTCAAATTTCAAAATTTTCTCTGTAAACTATCAGTATTAGTCCTTAACAATCAATCTAAATGTTCATCTTTGGTGTTACTATCATTCCGACTGAGCGTGTAGGGGTACCTTTACAATTAGGTTTTCTCCCTGCCATATTCGTGTGATATCATAAAAACTATTATTATTTAGGTTTTAAAACAAAAAGTCTTTCACGTATTCGAACACTTTCAAAAAGAGGTAATAGCCCAATGTAATGTCTGATTGATGTTCCCACTTTGTTTATTTGTTAATTGTTTTTTTATTAAAAATTATCGATATAATTATTTGAAGCAGAAGTTAAAACGCTACAGAACATTTTTTGAATAAACCATTTATCCTCATCTAATGATTTTTTCCATAGCCTTGCTGTGTCAGGATAAATGTAGACACATGCATACAATTTGCTACGTTTCAGGTTGAGCTGCTTTTCTTGTGTGGAAGGTTTCCAGAAACCAATACGGATTCTGGAAACCCTACACCCATGAAATAAACAATATTTCTTTTATGTTTAATTTATTTATTTTATATTATATATTCAAAGCATGTATTATATTAACAATTTCTGTTGTTCCTTATGGTAATTAACTATTTATTTTTTGTCATCGTTTCGATCCACACAGTAGATCTTTATCAGGGCTGATATGATGAGTGGATATGTAAACAAAGAGACTAATAATTGGAGAAGATGGTTGGGGGGTGCGGTCAGCAAAAAGAACACAAATAATTTTTTGTTTATATATGTTCTTTTTGCTGACCGTACCCTCCCCCCCATCATCTCCATTTATTAATCTACGGTCAACTATCTACACCTCAAAGAGACTAATAGTTGAAATTGGCAGTGCTGTCATTTTCAACTGTTTGCTTGGATGCTTGAGTGCCTTTTTCAACTACCAATCCCTTTGTTTTATATCTCATCTTACCAAATCAGCCCTGATGAAGAACTAAATTGTGGGTCGAAACGTCTGCAACGAATAAATAGTTGAGAAATATTTAGGAATATAAATAGGAATTCCAGTATTATGGATATTTGTAAAATATATAAATTAAGTATTGGTTTTTTTTTTTTTGATATCAGTGTCCAATAAATAACTAAGTAAACCTCCACCTCCCAATTCTAAGTTTATCTGCGTCAACATTTGATAAATTCTTCTAATACGTTACAAAATTATAGTAATAAATAATGTATAATCATTAGAATTTTATATATCAGACAGAATAAGGTAAAAAATATTACTGGTTTGAGCAAATTTTGCTTGGTCAGGAAAAATTTAGAAAAAAAACAAATTAGAAATTCAAAAAATAAAAACTGGAAAAGAAAGAAAATTTCTTAAAGGTATTTTTCTCGATACCTTTTAAAAAATTTAAGGAAGAAAAGTTATAAGCAAAATATTAAAATTTAAAATTAAAACGTGGAAATGATGCTTGTTTTGTTCAACACCAGTTTATATTATTGTAGCAAAGACGAGAATGATAATTTTTCTGTTGGACGTTTTAAGTACAATTCATTTTATAGATTATTTATTCCTATATTCAGTTGATAATTTAATAAGAAATTAAACTACTCGTGTGTGCTTCCAAAAGAAATGTCGAAGGAAAAAGAAGGACCGACCGATTTCGTTACTTATTTAATCTTAAAGAAACAATGTCATTGACAAGTGAAATCTACGTTTCTGAGCTATTTTTGTATTGTTGTTTTTCACCACACCTGAAGGGAAAAACATAGTATTTAAAGAGCTCCCTTCACTTTTAAATTTTAGTCCTTATATTACCTTCATGATGATTTGGACTCTTCTTATAGTAAGACATTTTTTTTATCTTTAGTATGCTATGACTAGTTTAAACCAGGTGTCTCAACAGTTTTTCTTTTGTTCTGGCTGTCATATATCTATACTTAATTGTAAAGATTCCAGAAAATGACAACTACCATTTTGTAATAATTTTGATTATAAATAATCACAATGATGGTTTTAGTCCAATATTCTAAGCCGTCATGACACTTGTTAGTTGAAACAGTTTTCTAATTTTGATCTTATTAATATTAAATAATATTTCTATCACACTGAATATAATGATATATGGACCAAGAATATTATGAATTGTGGCACTTGGTAAACATAGTATCAGATAAGTGTTATGAATTGAAGTTTTTGATTCCACCAGATTTTTTTTTAGGGCCGATTAGATAGATTTTTGAAGTAAGTTCATATTTTAAAAGAATTTTGTTTTTAAATCCTAATAAGTGATGCCCAGTTAGGTAAACATTGTAATTAACTAATATTTAACCTTTGAGAAATTTTTCATTTTTAAAGTTGCCATGTGAGTAGACCAAATGCCTCAAATCATAAACTTCATTTATATCTTGTAACACTTTGAATTTACCATCATTATTCATACCTAAAAATACAGGACAGTACAAATGTCCTTTATGCATAAAATAAATTTTATTTAAATATTATGGTCTCTTTGTAAAGTTTAGTCTTGAGACCTTCTATTGTAGATTAGGTTTCTCATACTTTACCTTATGACAGTGTAAAATTTTTTGATCACAATGTATTGTGAAGGATGAAATCCTTGAATGAAAAATCAAATATAGCATTAGAATACAAAATTGAGAATTTAAATTGTGAGTCTTTTTTTTTTTTGATGATTTTTTATCTCATTGTCTTTAATTATTATAAACTTATAGAACAATTTTATTCTTTTAGTAATTCAAAATTTAATGAATGAATTATTTTATTCCAAAAAAGTACAACAGTTCATGATTAGTCATGAGCGGATTTAGGAAGGCTGTGAGATGTATGACCACTCTGAGTAAGGACTGCGCCATAAAAAAAGAATTAAATAAATGCCATATGTATTGTAAATTAATTCATAGTTTTAGGACCTGATTGGATTCCCTGTTTTTAATAGGGGGAAATCCATTCCTCCCAAACCCTCCCATTTTAACCAAGAGCGCCCCTTAATATAGTATTGCTCAGTGCCTCAAATTTTTATATTTCTAAGAGCCTCATAAGTTCTTGATCCTCTTCTGTACTAATTAATCTCAGATTTCTGTTTTAAAAAAATCATTATTTTAAATAATCCATTTCTGATGTTCGTTAATATTTGTTCATAGGTAGCAATTGTTCTGGCTATAACATCTGATGTTTCAACAATGAAACTGAGGAGAAGCAGACGGCAAAATGAATTAAGAAACCAAAGTGAAAATAATATGGGAATAATATCCCCAAAAACACTTCAAATGCTGTATATAGAGCATAAGAATAACTCTCAACAAAATGGTAATGGAGAATCCAGAAAAACTATTGAACAAGTATCAATTCTACACAACACTGAACAGAATCTCACATTAAGCTATGAATCTGATATAACTAAAGCTTCTGATATGAAAAAATTTTTAAGAGTTGATATAGATAAGACAATTGAAAATTATAAAAGTACTGAAAAAGAATCTAATGTTCAAAAAGAAGGGGCCAGACCATTATCAAGAACTGAACCTGCCCGGATACAAGAGAGTGGCTCATTTAAACCGACAGGTGCGAACATAGACAGTTACTCTATAATTTCTAATGAGAATATATTTGGTATGAAAATTAAAAATTACAAAGCTGAAGACAACAACCATCTTAATAATTTTACTAGCTACCCTAAAATAAAAATAACTAAAAGTGATCATGTAAGGCCAGAAGCATCTCCTGGAATTAAAATCCTACCTCATCAGAATGATGATATCAATAAAAGAAAAACCTATCAGTTTTCATTATTGGATTTTTTCCCTGACAAAAAAGAACAAGAAATTTTAATTAATCCTTCTAGGGATTATGCCCATTCAAATAATTACTTCATTGCAACAAGAGGAGTTTTCCCAGAGGAAGAGTTTTCCCAAGATGTTCTTACTGCTGTCCAAAAGGAAAGTTTGCATGGCTTTCCAAAGGGTAAAAATCAACAATTTATTTTTAAAAAAGATATTGAATCTGAACCAAGTACCTGTAATCATACATTGGAAACAAAATCTGACCTTAATCCTAAAATGACAGCTGAAGGATATGACTATACAAATATTAATGTCCAGTCAACTACCGAGGTAGTGTCTGTTCGGAATGTTGAAAATCATGTCACTACAAAAAAATATACTGAACCATCATTGATATCTGTGGATGATGTTAAAGACACACCAGTAGTAATAATTCAGAATAATATAAAAACAAGGAATATTATCGAAACAAACCCAGATCTTAATCCTCAAATCCCATCTCTAGAAAATAACACAAATAATGAATTACAGACTACTACAAATGGAGAAATTTATGCACTGAATGATGAAGACAGTTCAATAACAGAAAAATCAATTGAACCGCCTATGATATTTGTAGATGATTCTGTAGAAGCACGAGTACTGCTCACTGAACAACGTGGAAAATCAAACAATGAATCTGAAGCAGTTACCTTACAAGAGAAAGTGAAATATACAGTTACTGAATTGATGAGATCAGATATTAATAAAATAAAGGTAATAACATTTTTCCATTTTATATAATTCAAGTGTGACTTGTGTATTCAATGGTTTATTAAACAATTTGATGTGAATTAAAATTTTAATCTTAATGATGATTCATTAGAAAATTATATTATTAATTTTTGTACTGTTAAATTTCAACGAACAACTAATTATATTGCTTTAATGGACTGGTTGACATACTGACTATAAAAATTAAAATAGACTTGAATGTGAAAGTAAAATTAAAACTTGGATTTATATTATTTTTAATTTTTATTTTTAAGGATGATATTCGAATACAGAATGCCAAGTATGAATTTTCTACTGCTCAGAAAGATGGTATAAGTGACCTAATACACAATAGGACAGAAACACGTCAAGAAGGAAAAGTTACTGGTTCATATGCTTACAGTGATGGCTTCTTTTTGAGAAAAGTAAACTATGTTGCAGACAGAAATGGTTATAGAATAATCAGGTAAATGTGACTTTCATATTTGCATACATAATTATTCTTTGTAGTTATATTCTTAATTCAATGTAATTCAAGAATTAGAATATGATGAAAAAGTATATTGATTGTGATTAGTAAAGTTCTCTCAACAAATTAAATTTTTGTAATGGGTGTTATTCAGAAATTGGGTAACTGAAGTAAATAATATGACTGTATTGTTGTTTAGGAACACCTGAATCTTAAGAATTACTGAGGATAGATAATAACATCTGAAAAATTGAAGGTTATTGAACTATCTTCTTGATTATATCATAATATCCCAAATGTGAAATGATTTTTGGTTTGTACATTTAAGCTAGATAAGTAGATATTTTTCAAGGTAAAAAAACACAAAATACACCATTACTGGCTTAAGCAAAAATGATTAAGTCTAATTATATCACTTCGCTCTGTACACTGCTTAACTACACTTTTAATGGTGTCCCATGCTTTTAGTCCTGAGGATAATCAGTCAAGATGAACAAAATGATGGAAGTTAGATTTTAAATAACAACAGCTGATTGAACTTACTTCTTTCCTGGTTACATAAATCAGAAGTATGATAATGAACTATCAGGTCAATAGTACCTTATACCAGATAAATTTTGACTTTCAAAAATCTTGCAATCTTGAAATAGATTGCATCTAGAGGAAGAAATTAAGATATTTTATTATTTAGTCTATTAAGGGCAATGAAACTGTGTGGGGAATAGTAGAATTTTTCCCTCCAACTTTAGATCGGTCTAGTCTAGAAGAACTCAAGGTCCAGTAAAAGCATGCAGGACAGTGCTGCCAACTCTCCCGACCAAAAAATACCCACTCATTGTCTTGAAAATACCTGTTTTACCCGACTAATACCTGCCACTTTACCTAATCTTCAAAAATCCTTATATAACTGTATGATTGTTGCAGTCATTGTTGTACTGTTGTTCTAGCTCAGGTGTGATAGTCGATGCATTGTACTGATAAGTAATATCAGTTAAGCAGCTGTCATGTTAACTATCACATGTATGCTCCTTGCTCCTTGACAGTGAAATATCATACACTTTCCCTTATTGCGGCGGAGTATTAGCCACTACCATAGAGTAACTATTTGATAGTCACAGTCATAACATCATTCACTGTCATGAGAGTTATAATATTGTTACAGCAACGTCCCACTGGGTCTGGCATGACCGTAAATAGTAAAGTAACGTCTAACTGCCACACTTAACTGATATATGTATGGGCCTGTGACCAGTGAACGGTCACAACATAACAACCTTACCAAGTGTGATGATGATAGACCACGGATGCTACACAGCGTTGTTCCTATATATTTACCCTCAAACATAAAATTGGCAGACAGAGAGTACCCCCCTAGTATATAACATGTATTTAAATTATTTCTTAGAAAATAAAAAAAAAAAAAGATTTGAAAAATACAGATATGTTCAGATGGATATTTGACCCATCAAGATTGGAGAGCATTGAAGAAGGACAGATGTCATGCTGTAAGAGCTATTTTGGAGAACTGATTTATTTGACGTCATTAAACTTGGAAGGTTTATCTGGATAGAACATATGGTCAGGATGAATAATGACAACATAGAAAAGCACCAAGATTGAGCCACCTGGTAAAGACCCAGACAGAAGTCCGAGGTTTATATCACTTAGGAGAAGAAGTGTTTATTTGGAGTTCAAAAATATAGCACTGTAAAGAGTTTTCTCCAATATTTTCAAATTATAAACAAAAAATGAATTTACCTATAGGTCATTATTTTAATAACTTATCTGAATACTGCTAATTTACAAAAGTAAAATGATTTGTGTGTTTATTTATTTTTTCTAATATAGTGAAGAAACAGTGCCGTTGCCTGGGAATGGCCCTAAAGTTAATCCAGACGGAACAGCCCATATCAAAATTGATGTTGGTGGGCATCCACTGCACTATGTTGTTCATGGAGGAGAGTTACCTCAAAGGGCTTCTTCTCATCTAGGTAAAGGTAAAGTATGAATATGAAGGGTTTTATAGATTCTATAATACCATTATTAAATATTGAAATATTGACTTTTATATGAAAGTTAATATGTTTTTAATTTGAAAAGAGATATACCACCTGCAGCATAGTAGTTTAAAACAGAAAACTGGTTTTTAGACTTATATATATCTTTTATTCATCCGGCTTCCCATTATGGAGCCTCCTTGCTGTCCTTGCTTCATTCATTCTCAGGACATGTCCCAACCATTACATACACTGAACTAGTATGAAATGGGATATGGCTATATCACCATACATTAAGTAGACCTCCTTGTTTGTTCTTATGTAGAGAGCTCCCTCCTCCCATTTCCTGAGACTATGTCTTAGGATTTTTCTTTCATTCCTGCATATGTAGCAACAGGTCAAATCATTGTCTAGTATAATCTAAAATTTGTTGTACGGCTCAATAGTCTAGTTTTCATAAGGCTCACTAGAGAAAAGTTTGCTCTAGCTGTTATTTCCTCATCTTCATTATGGATATCATTAATTTTGAGGCAGGTCCTGAGTTAGGCAAAGCTGGATACTGTCTGAAAGGCGTGATTTCCTATGACATAGTGCTGTAGTGGATGTATAGGTTTCTTTTTCATTAAAACAAGAACTTTAGTTTTGTCTTCATTGACACAGACCCCCGATTCCCATGCCTCATCTTCCAACCTACAGAATGCATCTTTCACTGCTTGGAGTTGTCATCCTGCAATCACTTCACCATCTGCATATGCAATCAATTGAGTTCTCCTGTGAATGATTGTTCCTCCATTATCTAGTCCTACCCTTCTCATGATGGTCTTTATGACAATATTATCAGGTTTTAAAGGATACATCTTTAAAACCTAATAATATTACTACAGGGGAGGCCCATACCTGATTTTTGGACTAAGTAAAATAATTCTTGAAATAAACTTAAATCATATTTGTGATTACACAGGTTATTTTATAAATCTCCAGACAAAATGTTGTGCAAGTATGGAAACTGTGATTATGTTTTATAGTACTTGCTGTCATTGTGAATATTTATGAAAATAAAATCCTTTCCTATTTTATTCTTTTACTTCATTTTTGTTTGTATCAAATATTTTTTTTTTTTGTAGAGGTGATTTCTTACTAGTTTTATAAAATACTTCTGTAAGTGTAGTGTAGCTAAAATGTTAGTTTTAATAAGAAAAGTCTTGAATTTCTATTCATTTAACTTATTTATTTCAAATTGCAAAATTACTTAGTTTACGCCTTGGACAAATCAGATGCTATCTTAGGAAACATATCCTGGATTCTGAAAAATGGTAAAAAAAAAATAAATAAATAAAAAAGGAAAAAGAATCTTTACAGTCCAGACATTTTAATGTTCAAGAGGAAAATGTGGTTTTCCTAGAAAACCCTTTACATATGATTTGTTGGCAACAGATTGAGACTGGAAGGTGAGGTTGGTGACATTGAAGTACATTCTTGGTAAGCTGTCTTCCCTTAATTGCCGATATTTTCTCCCGAAAGAGTCTATATATAAAAAAAAAATTTTTTTAATGGAAGAAAAATTTTAAAAGACCATACAAGAAACTGGCTGTATGATGGTGATTGAATTCTTGAAGATTCTCTAAAAACGGAAGGATTAATTTTCATCTTTATAAATGTTACAGTAAAAATGAAAAAAACAAACAAATAAATACTAGCCTGAGAAACTGACTTTTAATGGTATTGTGCAATTTATGTAATAATGATGATGTGACCACATTTCGAGAGGATATTCCAAGCACCATTAAGGACTCCATATTTTTACTTAAACCTATTACTGATCATATATTTTTATTATTTAATATTTCATCGTAATATTGATGATACTGTGCAATACAACTGCTAAGAGTTAATTCTTCTTAAGCCAGAATTTAAAGAACAGCATAATATTAAGAAGGAATAGTGTACATAAACAAATGAGGTATATTATAATTAATAAATTAAATGTTTGCTGTATTTATTCTCACTTTACTTATGCCAATCAAAAAATTAACTTTTCATAAGACATAATGATGCATTTGTGAATGCTCTATTGAAGATAATTTTCTGTAAGTTTAGACTATTCTGAGTAATTATTAAAAGAAAGTAGAAATAATATCAGGAAAACTAAGATTATATTTTGTATTCAAAACAAAAATGAAAAAAGAAGTAAGGCTAACTTCTCAAGTCTTAATTAATGCTAAATATCTCAGTTGAATTCGTTAATAACTAGACTTTAACATTATATAAACTACACAGTAAATTGAATTTATTCCTATTGAAATATATATATATATAACTATATAA
>NW_027108063.1:1286916-1302920 GCF_000696795.3 Halyomorpha halys | reverse complement strand
AATATATAAATAAAAGAGGAATAATATATTTTAAATAAAATTTTTAAAATGTGTACAACTGGAAGTATTAGTAAACACTTGTTTGTTTTTATTTTGTGGCGTAAAACATCAATGGTCATCAACACCATTAATTTTTTTTTTTTTTTTTATCTTTCTTCTGTTTGATATTTTATTTGTGACAATAAACCTTTCGATTTAAAAACTGAAATACCGATTTTATTGTTTTATCATTGTTTCTAAGGGTTTATGAAATACTCAGGTTTAAACCTAAGCTATTGAGGTGTGATGTGAAATATAGACATTCCTTGAAGATATGGCTAATTGTGCCACAAAGTGTTGTTGTTGAAGGTAAACACTTTAAGTGACATCATAGATGTTTACAGCAAGGAGTATGGGCATCCTAATAGCCAACCCGAATATATCATAATTTATTTAGATAGTATTTATTAGATAAATACTAACCATGAACCAGGCTCTTTAAATGTACTGTCAAATGGGAACCAAAAGAAACAGTCATTTTCCTGAGTGATTAGCCTCCTATTACATCATAGAAACCCTGGGTCATAACATGATGCTGAGTGAATCCCTTCATGTTATCTGAGCTCCCGCAAATTAAAAATGTCTGTTTAAAGACTACATCATACAGCCTGAGATATTCATTCATTCATTTAGACTTTCTTATTTCATATGTTGATATAAAATATTCATTCATCAATGAAATGGATACGCAAATGAAAAAATAAGAGTATAATAATGTTTTAAATAAATTAGAATAGATTGAAACTCATATATTAATTTAGAGATATTTTTTACTTTCAATAATTGTGTTGTTTTTTTTTCTTCAAAATTATTTGTACATTTTTTTCTCCTGGTTCTGATTTAGTAGTATCAATAACTTTGTTTTTTTAAAATTTTTTTCATTTCTTATTTAATTACATTAGGACCTTGGTAATTTAGATAATTGTTTATCTACATGACTCAGTAGTCTGACGCAAGGAGAAAAACAAAATTTTTCTTAATAGAATTATAACCTTCCATAATATGGAACATATCATATGGAAGATAGCAGGAGTTTTAGTTTTAGTTTTCAATAGTCTTTATTTGTTTTTCAGAATTTTATGGTTCTGATGATGTTACTTTATATTTAACGATTGTCTTCAGATGTCTTTTTTGAGGTGAATTGAGGTGGAAAACTTCAATAACTGCTTCCTGCATTTGTTAAAAAGTTATTATTTTGGAAGGCGGCTTAAATTAAATTATATTTTTAGTTCTTTATGAAGACTGTGGTGGGATAAGCTATGTTAGAATATTTGGGGATCCTGTTTGTCATTCTCATGAGTCCAGAATTTCTAAAGTGAAAATATTGTAGATTCTGACAATACAATTTAAAGTTTTACTGAAAATCCAATGTATTATTTACCATACAAATAGGAGCAGATTCTGCACTGTTGGTTGTATTTAGTCTACGTTTTCTTCCCCAACGGGACCCGTACTTCAAAAGTCTTGCAGATCCAGATTCTGGTGGCAAAACCTAAAAATTAATTTAATGATTCAGTAATTGATTCTTTTAAATAATTTGTTTATATTATTAGCTTATATTAATATTTCATGGATTAGTTTCCATAAAATAAAGTTATACCAATATAAATTGACATCTCTTAATTATTTTTATTGATCGTTTGCATTCTATTGTGCGGCTTCTAATGAGACTTACTTTCATCACAATCGGCAATAGCCTTGGCTGTTTTGGCCCTGGTTCAGGATTACCAATCAGGACTTCAGCAGCAACTTCTGCCTTTGCCTTTGTCATCTGTTCTCTTGCTGCATTTTGCTTAACTAATTGTCTAGAGAAAAAAAAAATCAAAATAATTTTAAAGAACAATTTTCTTTTATTTTCGGTTTTAATTAAAATCATTAAGAACAAATAATTATATTTATTTATCATCATTAAAGTAATTAGAACCCATTAAAAATAATAAGGAAGTTCAGATTACCTGGCCTTTTTCCTTAGGATCTCCTGTGCATTAGGATGGAATTTCAAAGCTTCATTGAGATCATCTTTATTTAGAACAAACAAATTGGAAAATCCGTTTGATCTGAAATTATATTGTATATAAATCACATTACTGAGCAACAAAGAGCAAGATGCACTAAGGCAGAAATATGATGGAAAATATGAAAAAATCTGTAAGAAAATTTCATAACCATAAGAATAATGATGATATGAAATCAGTAAAAAATAAATTAAATAGTAATAAGTGAATAATCATATAGGATTATAAGAAATGACATTATGACTTGACAAGTGAAACTGATGTGAACAAAATAAAATCTATTTCTTATCTACATTTCTTATCATAATACATGTCTTATAATTATTTATGTTATGTTCTATGTTATTACTGGCTTTACTTTTTGATCTATTTTTTTCTAGTTTTCTATCTATTATTATTTTTACTGTTTATCTATTTTTTTATTAATGTCATTTTTTGTCACATTTTCACCTCATTTTAGCCCCGAAGAAGGCCTGCAATGTGATCCAAAGCATCAAAATTCAATAAATAAAGGGTTGGCAAATAAGTCCTTTCGGTTTTTGTATTCATGTTTTGTTTATAATAAGTTACATTTTTCTGATTCAATTAATCCCAACAGAAGATTGTTTATCCTATTTGTAATTTGTAAATAGTTATATCTGTTGTCACTTGTTAAGATTAGGTCAGTATTGTGTTTGTGATCCAGCTGAGAAGATTGACGGAGATATCGTGCATTATAGGCATATTTTGCTTTATTACTTCAAAAAAGGAAAGCGAGCTGCAGAGGCACATAAAAAAATATGTGGGGTCTATGAGGATAATGTCTTAACAGAGCGCACATGCCAAAATTGGTTTGCCAAATTTTGAGCAGGGAATTTCAAAATAAATGATGCACCGCAACTTTGCCGCCCACAAGAAATTGAAACCATTGATGTTAAGGCGATAGTCGATCAAAATCCTTCCCAATCAGTGTGAGACATTACAGAGATCCTAGACATATCACATACAAGCGTAGAAAATCACTTGTGGAAGCTTGGCTACATTTGAGGCTAGGCTTGATGTTTGGGTCCCCCACTCTCTGACCGAAGCCAACTTGGCAACACTCACTTTCATTTGCGATTCACTGTGGAGACGTCAAGAAAATGATCCATTTCAGGAAGAAAAGAAATCAGGACAGGGGATAAAAAGTGGATTGTCTACCTTAATGTGGTGCAAAAAAATTCTTGGAGACCAGCAACAAACCATCTGGAACCACATCTAAAGCGGAATTGCACCCAACGAAGATAATGCTTTCTGTATGGTGGGATTTCAAGGGTGTGATTTTTTATGAGCTGTTGCCTCAAGATTTATTGATCGATTCTACTCTATACTGCTCACAATTAACAAAGTTAGATGAATCAATTCAAAGAAAACGCCCAGAACTGGCAAATAGTAAAGGTGTCTTCTTCCATCATGACAACGCCAGGGCTTACACTTAGTTAGTCACCCGGAATAAATTGTTAATCCTTGGATGGGATCTTTTGCCTCACCCTCCCTATTCACCGGACCTTGCTTCTAATGACTATCACTTATTCCAGTCTGTACAAAATTTCTTAAGAGAAAAACAGTTAGAAAACGAACAGGGTGTCAGGGAGCACTTTGATTACTTTTTCGCTAATAAACCACAGACATTCTATGAACATGGGATTATTCAGCTGTTGGAGAGATGGAGTAAGGTAATAGAAAATAATGGACATTATATTGTAAATTAAAATAAATATTATGTACAAAATATACTTAGTTTTTTTCCACCCAATAAAACCAATAATAAAGGACTTATTTTCCAACTCTATAATTTCTATTATTCTTTTACACCTTCCAGACTATCTCTATATTTACTGTAAACTTAACCATAAAATAGTTATCCCAAGTTAGTAACTTTTAATTTCCTTTCAACTAATCTTTGAACAAAATGAAATTTTTATTGTTTTATGTGTGGAATATAAAATAAATAACTTGGCTTCAATCCCCCTGAACATTGCTGTATCGTATATCTCAATGGACACCATCAAAATTCTAATTTTCATCGCCAGCCATAGGATAGTTCTCCCACCTATATTTTGATGTACATGTCAAATCTTTACTTGCCCGTTCAAATCTTTTTAAAACTTTGTTTATTAACAACCCTAAAAATCTCGTAAGCCCATTTAAACTGTCACAATGCAATTACTTCAATTGCGTTTACCAGATATATTCTGCAAATATAAATCTGTTATAGTTTTATAAATTCTGCATTTATCCATAGAATATCCCAATTTTTATTTTTCTCTTTGATTCTGTAATATGTATTCTTAAATTTAATCATTTATTTGTTTCTATTAAAATTGTTCTAATATATTTATTCCATTTGCTATTACTACAGAGATTTTTATTCATGGATTAAAAAATATCTAAAATTATAATTCCTTGCAAAGAACTTATTATTTTGTGTTCCAAAGATAAAATAATAAACATTTCATTTTGTACAAAGAATAGTTGAAAGGAAACTAGAAGTTACTAACTTAGGATAATTATTTTATGGTTAAAAAATGTGGTAGGACAAGTTCAAGACATAAACTGATACTGGTGACATATCTGGACATCCCAAAAAGTTTAGATATTTATCACCAATCATAAAAAAATATCCACGATAGTCTGTCTCAGAGGATGAAACAAGATTTATATATCCAGAATGAATAAACCTTTTTTTTTTATTTCTAGATTTCCTAGTACAAGAAATAGATGGAAAGATGTTTACATAAATTATTTCACTATTTTTGGTTTTTATTTAAGATTTGAATCAGTTTAAGTCATGTAAATTTTGAAGTGTATAGTAGTCAGTGATGATGATCATAATTTTAAATTTGGTTTTAGTAATCCAACTGGTACTTATTTATTCAAGTTAATATTCAACTATTCCAAAAAAATAATTCTCTTAAAAAAAAGCTCATTCAGATTCCTTTAGAATTCTGAAAACAAAACAGATTCACATAGCACAAAGACATGAGATCTTATGTTTACTTAAGGCTTTGATTTAATTAACTGTGGGGGTGATAAAATTAATAAATTATCAAGCACCTAACATCAGCTGTTCTTCTATTCCCTCCTGAAACTTGAAGAAGACTTATTTCTCCAAAAACTGAACCTTCAGTAAGTGTAGCAAGAACCTCAATTCCATCTATACCAGTCACTACTTGTACTTGTCCAGATTTTACAATGTACATTTCGCGTCCTACTTCACCCTAAAAAATAAAATAATTACCTAAAATCAAACAAAATAAATTAATAAGAATATTAATAAAGGACAAGTTTTTCTATTTGTATTAAACAAATTAAGAGACCCTATGAAACATATTGCAGGGATTTTTAAACCACTTTGACAATTTATGGGGGTAAGAACTACTTACTGTTATAACATTTAAATTGATCCACTTCTACAGGAGATAAAAAATATATATAACTTTTTCTACATTATAGGGGATATATTTATTCACACCATGATTGTCTTTAACTGTTAGCATTCCCCACATTTAGTTATTAGCTGTTGATTCATAAAGTGGAGTATGAAAATAAAGAGATTTTTTAAAAAAATTTTTGATTTTTAAGTTCTAATATATGTATATATATATTTTTTTTTAAAGAATGCAAAGTTAAAATAATTTTAAAACGTTTTCAAAATTCAAGTAACCCACCAGAAAATAAAAACGGATTCATAAAAATTGATGTAGCTTCAGAACCACACATTTTATATTTAAATAAAGTAGCAAAGGTACAAACATAATTACCATGCCGAAAATCATAAGGCAACTTGCTTATGCATTATGCATAACTTATATCCAATATGCTTATGCAACTTGCATAACTTGCCTTATAAAGTTGTGGAAATTGAGAAAATAGAATCTGGGGAATAACCATAGACATGAACTGCATCTTCATTCATTGTACCATTGTATGTACCGAAATATGTTGCAACTGAAGAAATATTAACTAAATCATAAGCAATGAACTGTTTTCTAGTTTCAAGAAATGATAGCCTAAAAATATAAAATTTAAAATCCCTATATTCCATTTTGAAGGTTACTGTTAGCTAAACTAATGACCTGACTGAAGTGACGATAATCCAGAATAAGAAAGATGTGCATAATGGTCGGAAATGTATTAGATTCATTTGGTAAGAAGAAGAGGAATTAAGGGGAGTCCTTAAGACTGCATTATCATTACCAAGACATGATAATTTGGTTCCTGAATTTTTTTAATATAAAGCTATAAAAATAGCAGATATTATTGCAGATGTTCAGAATCACTTCATTAGTTCAATTTATTTACTTAAATGTTTCTCAACTAATGAAGCATTTAAATGTTTGAAAATGTTTTACCTTTCGGCAGATGTAATCACCTGGCAGATACAAAACGGGACGAAGCTTTAGTACAAGCTCTCGAAGTAATGCTTCATCACAGTCTTTGAAAAGTTGAACTTTATTCAATGTTGAAATGTGAACATTTATGGCAACATCTGTTTTCATCTTATGTGGAAGGTTATCTAAAACTCTTGATTCATCTGAAAATATTAAACGATTGTTTCGCTTCTTCATGGGAAAGGTATACTTTAAATGAAGTTCATTTAGAAATAGAAAGTTTAAGTTGAAACCAATGCATAGAAAATGTTAGAATACAATAAACAAAATAACCGAAACATTTTGCTCAAAATATACTAAATAAAAAATTATTAAGTATATTATTGCAATTCTAAAGTGACTGTGGCTTAAAAATACAATTATGTACAATCAGTCAAAAGAAATATTTAACAACTGTTTGATAAGTACTAAAAATTTAATTTAGGAAAATTAAAGTATTTATACAAACCCAAAGTATGCTGTTGTTCCCAGGTGTAAGAAAACCAAGTTTTTACTCTTTCAATTTGCTTTTGTGGAAGATTTAACTTCCTTAAATGATGCAGAGTTTCATCCATAAGTTTCCTGTATTCAGTCTGAGATCTTGTAGCAGTAGCTATGATATCTCTTATCTGTGTGATCAAATTCAAATTTTTTAATTAAAAAAAATCATCTATTAAATGGAAAATTAGTTCATTATTAAAAGGAGTTAAGATAATTGTATTAACTATTTATTATTTATAAAATCAAAGGAATTATTAGTGTTATTATAAAACTCTTCATTTTGGTTTTTGAAAATTTTATCTTTGATTTTTCTCGATTGTTTCTTAAAGTCGTGATTGCTGAGTAATATATCCTTTACTATACTTCTTAGGATTATTTTTTTCCGTAAATGGCAATTCTGTTTATCTACTTCATTATTATTATTGTTTCCATACATCATTGATATATATTTTTTTTTTATTAATCTTCTCATTTCCACTCTGGTTAGTAAAGTTTAACCTCTAGGTAGGTGGACCAACAGACCCAATTGTCAGAATTAGTGCCCTCTATTCCCATACCTGTATCTGTTGATGTATCTTGATAAATATAAATCTTGCTAAACCATATACTATTGGTTGAAGAGAAAAAAAAAATCTGTAAATTATTAATTTATTTATTTTTATTTTAAAGATAAATTTAGCCATAAATAATACCTGTCCAATGAGGATAGCAAATACGAATACTCCCATTAACCATGAGACAGTCATAAATAAGTACTCTGCTTCGTTCTCTGGACGAGGATTTTTCCCGATTGATGTAGCGGTTTTTACAGCAAAATAAAAACACCTGATATACCTGGAAATAACTTTACATTGTATCAATCTTAATGTTAATTGATATTAAATATATAAATATTAAAAATGTTATACTTACGCATTCCCCACACCATTGAAGACCCAATGGTTAGATGCTATTCCTTCATTTTCAGAAACCCAATAGTAGGCACAAGCATTGATGTGGACAAGATAAAGCATGTATGTTAATGTCCTGGCTATTCGAACTATGTAAGGCGATGGAGAAAACTTATCAAAATGATTGAAAAACTCCCAAAAGCTGTGTATCTGGAATTTCATTAAAAGATATTGAATTTTTTGCAAAATTGGTAAGAAGTTGATATAATTTCTTCAGATTACTGATATTTTTTAATTTAATGGGAGTATATATAATTTAAACTAATATATATCTTGGTTAAATTCAATAATATCTTTGCGTTATTACTAATAAAAGTAGAAAGACATTTTTTGAAAAATTTGTATACTGGTTTCAGTTGAAGCTATATTTATATAATCCATACAATAATAAAAACTATAAATTAAAATTTGGTTAGAGAAACTTGTGAAAAATGAGTCATTACATCCAAAGGCATACCTAGGATAAAAACAAAGGGGGCAAGCTATAGTCCATCAGGTTTATATATAATTGTTGCAGTGATTTATTAGTTATTAGAATTAGTATTTGCTTGAAAACAAAATTCAAGTTTTATTGAATTAATAATTTTTTCACTTCTTGGGGGAGTGGAGAGCTGGTCTACATCGCTACTTTGCTTTAAAGTGCTATGTTTGAAAAAAAAGTTTTGGTTTTATTTTGAATTGGGTGAATTTCAAAGGTAGTACTGCAGGCTGGGGTAACTTTCTCTAGTGGACTGCCTGTTTATAGTACCAAAGCTGTTAATGTCACAAATCAACCACAATCTAATATGTCGGATATAAAATAATTTGTTTTTTGTCAGATGTGCCAATATCAACACACAAAAAGGGATATAAAATAATTTTATTAATTGAATATTACCTTTAAAAGTCGTGGTACTCGAAGAAGAGGATAATTGGGGCCCAAATAAAAATATAATAGATCCAGTGGGGTCAATGATAGAACATCTACCTAAAAAAATTCAATCATATTAACATTTATATTGTTATTAATAACGCTACATTAATAGGTTATAAGTAAATAATTTTAAAATTAATAAAAATAACATTGTTGGGACCTTATTTGTGATGAGGATTTAGTAATAGAGTTAGTGCCTCTGAACATAAACCCACTCAAACATGGTTTTGATTTCCGGGACCCTTAAACATTTTTCCTGGTTGGTTGGTCATGAGGGTGGGGGGAATTCACTTGTTTAACTATATGGGAAGTTACTTGAATGTAAATATTTTAGTCTGGTTTGTTAGTTAATAATTATGAATGTATAAATATTAGATAACTGTTTTTACAATTAAAAATATGGCAGCCACAAGTTCTCTTCTTTTTTAAATAATGATGCCAAAAGTCAAGTGTAAACATTTAAGTATTACGTTTGCATGATGAATATGATTTTTTCTTAGTTAAATTAATTTATTAAAGTTCTTCATGGTCATTTTTTTATTGCTGTTCTTTACCATTCTACTTGTATATTCCTTATCCATTGTTGGAACAACAGTTTGATTATATTAATCTCCATAATAATCACTTACAATAATTAATTAATTATTTGACAACCTTTCCTTGGTATTCTATAATTTGTGTTGTCCTTCCAGGGAACTTTTTCAGAAAGACTGATGAAGTAAGAATGGAATTTTAGGAAGGAGGTGAATATATTCTCATAAAGAAATGAGACTGATATCTGACAAAGTAATTTTAATAAAATAATCAATTGAAACTTAAGAATAAAAGTTTCAATTATTTACATTAATGTTTTGTACTTACTATAAATTCTGACTTTCCCAGATAATTTCCCCTGGTGAGTTTAGTATCTCTTACCCAGAAACCACCTTGTAGAAACATCACACGAGGTTTGACAACAGCCATGTCAAGGAGATATATAAAGTCCATGCTAAGATCAAGAGCTAACCATGTTGGTGTGTTTTCAGCTGATTGGTATGGAAAAGTTGTTCGTAAGGGAATGACGAAACAATTGTATAAATAGCTTAATGTCACTACACTTAGCCATGTCACATATAGGCAACCTGTAAATACATATGTGCGTTAACCACGTTACTCTGGCACCAATTATAAACTGATTGTAAAATAAGAATTAAATAAATACAGCTTAATCTTTATAGTCTAACATTTTTTAATCCAAAATGTTCTTTAATCTGACAAGCTCATGACTTCTAGGGGAAAAATTATTTGAAAGCTCATAGTAGGGGAAGTGGTGAAGTGGAAGAAAGTGAGTTGTTATTCAGTCACAAAATGTTAGCTCATTATTGCCAAGTAACTCCAATAATGGTTATAGCATTTTCATGATATAGAAGTATTAATAAAACAGATTTAACTTTGCATGTATTACCTATTGCCCACAACTGTGTGGCAGATTGTAATATCTATGAATAAATAAATCTATCAAATAAAAAAAACAAAAAAAAACTTTGCATTCCGACATTGATTCTTTATTCACATTGTATAAATGTGACAATCAGTAGTCCGAAATATTTGTTAATCCAACAGGTTGTTGTTCCGATTATCTAGATTATACTGCAGATAAAATGCAATAATATTATTTGAAACTACACTTACTTTGAGGTTCAACAATTGCTTTAGAATTTCCACCTTCTGGTTCTGGTGTCCATTCCTTTGACATTGATGCCATTAATTGTCTTTCTTCCTCAGCCGACACCCGAGTATTCACTTCTTCTGTAAGGAAGGCAACTGTAGCAGAGATTATTATGGACTAGTAAAAGCAAGGTTTTTAAGCATACTAGCTATCATGCTTTGCCCGTTTTCTAAATAGATCTAAGAAATCATTGTATGATCTTTCTATTTCAAGAATTACATTATTACAAACTAGTTGAACTACCCTGTACTATCTGATATTTTAAAAATTTTTATTGTATCAATGATCATCAAGATTTGTCACTAAATGCTATAGATCAAATGCTATAGGATACTATCTGATACTTTGTGTTTTAAAAAATTAATCCTTGTTCTAAGATGAAAATTAAGAACTTGAGCATAAATTAACTAAGTTTAACTTGCTAATAAAGAAAACATCTGGATTTATCAATTCTACCAAAAATAAGAAGGTACAAATTTGTTTCATTTTATATTTACTTTTTTATGAAACTCAGTCTTTTTATTCATTTACTAATCAATAAAGTCTTGGAAGGAACTTTAATACTATATATTTGGTAAATAAATGAAAGATGTGTTATAAAACTGACTAATTCTTAAAAATAAAAATGATTAAATCATGTGAAATTAAAAATTTCTTGAAGCATGACTGAGTGAGTATAATTTGTGCACCTTCATTCTTGATCACATATTAAACAACCATTATGGTTATAATTATGAGTGATTCACAGAATATTTATTGGGGATAATGATTCTTGAGCTTATAATTAGTATCTTGCATTATACTTTCATCGAAGTGATCTTCAAAGAAATATAATTTATTATTTAGATAACAGTTTGAACCAATTTCTTGATTTATTAATAATTCTTGAGTTTAGTTAGGTTTTCTTTTTTTTTTTTTTTTTTAAATTTATGATATAATATTGTGAAACAGAGCTATTATTTTTTTAAAAATGTATTTTATGTATAATAAATGAGGCTATGGCAGCTTATAGTGTTAAAATGTCTCCTTATCAACCTCGAGTTGAAAGCCCTGCTGGTCCGAATCTGGTTTCATTTCATGGTGGACCTACTGCATAAATCGCAACCTTCCCAATCTGGTAAGAAAAGGTTGACAATGAAGGATAACCACCTCCTATGCCAGAAATGGCCAAATAGGTGAAAATAAAACAATTTTTTTTAAATTCCAAAATAATGATGTTTAAATAATCTTAATTTAGAAGTCCTCCATAAATTTTGAATCACACCATTTATATTCAGTCATTATAGTTATTTTATGATTAATGAACTAGATGTCTTGATAATTGATAATTAACCATTAGTTCACTCTACTAATACATCTCAAGCTGCTCTATTAGCCAGAAAGTGCTGTGTAATGTTTAGTAATAAAGAGCCTGGCTATTAGGCAATTGTCAGCCTTCTCAGCATCATATAGCTACTCCTTGGGATTATTATGTTTTTATATTGCCACTAAAAAATAAATAGTTTCTTATATTTTATTTTTTTGAAAAAACAAAACAATTTTATTGTGCTATTTGTAGTTAAAAAATAATAAACCTCGTAATTCGGCTAAATTTGTTAAAACAACCTCCAATTCAAATCCTTACTGTCACAAGATGTTTTCTCTTGAGGTATACTCAGTTTGAAATTTGCTCTTATATGGAAGAACTGTCCATAGAACATGAGAATGGTAGAGGCATTATTCATTACTACTATTTGGTCTCTCATAGTGAATTCACCAAGTTTAGCATCCTTTTTGTCCATTGTATTGGGGCTTCACTTGGTTCCAGTTGTTTTTATTTGAGCTGATTGTGCCCTGAGAAATTGTGTGATAGTTTATTGTGAGATGTCTTATTTATTTTACTTCTTCTCTTAGGTAGTAACTGTAGGTATTGCGGCTTATTTGTAATATTTGGTTGGTACGACATTATGGTTGTAACTGGTTGTTGAGAGAGAAGTGATGTCTAGAGTATCAAATGTCACTCTTCATTTTTGTGTATTTTTTGCATGTTCTCAGTAGAAAACTATTCCTGCTATTAATAAATAAGTTCCTTAAGTGTTGTATTTGTTTATCTTTAATACTTTTAAAAGGAACAGTACTCTCAAGTCAGGTTCTGGTTCCAATCCAATATAGTGGTGTTGACTTACATTTCATGATGGGTTCATAGAAGATATCCACCTTCCCTACTCACATTGAATAGAGTTATCCTGTAGGATAGCGTCATTGCTCCACTAGTTGAATTATTTAAGGCCATTATACTAAATATACAACAAACAAGCTTAGTCATTTTGATCAGTAGGAAGTCATTTTATGAGATCAGCTTGCGAATGCCCTTCCACCTAAGTCAGTTGATTCAATATATTGGGTTGTAAAATAAGTTCGTAGCGTTTTTCAATATTTCAATTAATCCTCTCTGTGTTTATAAAATCATGTTTACTTGGTCAATAATGTTTACATAGTCTAAAAAAGGAAAGGATTAGTTAAGGTGCTTCAATGTGGTCTTCAAGGTGAGCATCAAATTCAACCGAGATTTCTTATCTTTAAGTGGTATTTTGCTTGCTCATAATGGAAGAGAAAAAAATCATTTTCGTCATTTAATGATTTTTTATTTCTGAAAAGGAAAATCTGCTGCACAGACGGTTAATAAACTTTGTAGTGTGTGTGGCGATGATGGCTTAAGAGAAAGTACCATTCCTAAGTGGTTTGCTCGGTTCAGAACCGGAAATTGACTTCAAAGACGCAAAGCGCTCGGGTCGTCCTTCAACTGTTGATGATGACCAAATTCAAACATTGCTCACAGGCAACCCTCACTCTATGACACGGGATACAGCAGAAACGCTTAACGTATCTCATGCAAGCGTCAAGTTGAGCAAAAGCGTCCAACATCGGCTAATAGCAAAGGCATAGTTTTCCATCACGATAACGCCCGTCCTCACGTGCCTTTGCAGACTCGGCAGAAATTATTGGAATTTGGCTGGGATGCGATTTCCACCCACCCTATTCACCAGACCTTGCCCCAACAGATTTTCACTTATTTCGGTCCTTCAAAACTCTCTTAACGGGAAACACTATAATCTGCTTGAGGTCTGCAAAACGCACATAGAGTAGTTCATTGCGCGAAAGTCGGAGAAGTTCTGGGAGGTCGGAATTAAAAAATTACCTGAAAGATGGCGACACGTAATAGATCAAAATGGTTCATGTATAATTGATTAAAAATATTTACAAGAATCTGAAGTTTTTATTGACATCACCAGTAAAAAATGCTACGAACTTATTTTACAACCCAATACCATCCATTGTCTTATTACGGCCTCTACGATTTCTTCGCTATTTAGAATATCAAAAGGTTTTTCCTTCGAGCCACTCAATTTTTATTGATTTAAACAGTTTTGTGCAAATCACAATGCATAAAAACGTAATTACGCGGAAGGTAATTAGTAAACGTAATTAAAGAGGTAATCTTTAAATAAATTATAGTTTTGTTGGATCTTTTTCGGGAGTGCTTTTTCCTAAAGATATATAAAATGTAACAACTGGACCTATGCGAGGTCTGCGACCTACGATCGAATGCAAATTGTCCCATTTGGATCAAAATACTTAGTGTGAATTGCTAATGGCCCACCGCGCTCCTTAGGATAGGATAGGAAGCATCTTGCTTCCATATCGGATGCTATTAGTCTGTTCCATCAGAGGGGCGTAGGAACAGGGGTGCAAAAGGAGCTTACCCGGGACCTAGAAGCTCCAGTGGCCCCCGATGTCATAGGTTCAATTTGGTTTTCCTATAAATATAACAGTAATTATGCAATGAGAAGAGGATGAAACAAATAATTGTAGATTTTAGATTAGTGATAGGCGAGTCTGTCGTACTAAGTTTCAATTATTTGCCTTTCTATCAAATCATACTTTCAATATAATGCAATTTATTACTGTACTTATCTCTATTGAAATAGACTACACAACCTAACGAAAATCAAAGAAAAAAAATTGTTAAGTTTAAAGAGGTTACTAATACGTAACCTAAATAAAAATTGTTATGGACCCTTCAGACCCATTTGTTGAGCTAAGTGATGATTTATGTTTCCATTAAGGACTACTCTCTGAAAACATGTAATTTTATTATCGTAGTACTATAACGTTTTATTCATTCGTTTTTATTCCAGACCAGTAACAAAAACTACTTAACAATTTTTGCGTAATTTATTTAACTTTTTTGCCAACTCATGCGTATTCTCTCCACATTTAGTCGGACATATTTCATGCAATATTCTCAAGCACATGATTTTGACATTTAGCTTTAAAAATTGTCTCTATATCTCATAAGGGTGAATATGGAGCTATGGTTATCTCCAAATACATATTTTTTATGCATTCAACAAATCGTTACTATGGCCACAACTCCCAGAAAACAGAATGGTAGCCTTTATTTGTACAATATTTCATGAATTATATATATTTATGATAGATTTGAATACTTGCCGGCCATTATCCATTTAAAGCTCCTTAATAAAAATATTTGCAGCGTTAGCCTGATGATGACAAAGAAATAATTTGGCCCGGAGCAAATTGATTTGCTGTTAAATTGCTGGGAGTAGGCAGTAAACAATAACAGGCCAATCATTATTGTAGCCCGGGATGAAAGGCCTGCAAAGGTAGGTAACGGTGCCAACCCTGACAGGAATAATAAACGAAGCGTATAATCCAATTATCAGGAGTATGGAAATCGTTTTGCGGTGGCGCTAGAATCCTGCATGAACTTAATGAAGAGGCTCCGACACCAGGCGGTTGGCAGTTATTGTTCGACTCCGGAGCCATTGGTGAATGGCTACGTCCATCCAGAGACAATATTCAGCCGGCTAACGGTGATCTTTGATTACAACGGAACTTCTCTTGTCAGGAAGTAGAGATGGTTCACGAAGTTCGTTATCCGTCACGTATCAATTGTCATAAGAGCAGATCTAATAGCTATAACTGACTATCGCTTATCTTCTGAAATGGACCCCTTTAGTAGAATAGTAGGCTAAAGAATAATACCGCAACTACTCAAGTAAGGCCGTGAATCAATCGTTGGGATGATATCCACGATCTTATCACCGTAGATATTGTTCTCTTGACAGGTCTTACGATAGCCATCTATTAACGAGTGTCAGCTTTTTTTCAGATGATGTCTCCGGCTAAATGGACTATAACTATACCGTTGCTCATGTGTTGAGTGAAAATAATGGCTGAGCTCTACGATGCCTTGGTAAATTGATTTTAAGTTATCACAACATCAAAAATGCAGAAAACAAAAAACAATTCATTTTTCAAATAATATAATTGAAAAACATAAGGAATATAAATCAATTAAAAAAAAAAAATATGTAAATGATAGTTTGTCCCAATAATGTTTGATCTCCTCTGACAAAGATCGAGTAAGATCTTTTAAGTTTGCTGTATTTCTTGAGTAAGTATAACTTGATGGCAGTGATC
>NW_027108063.1:1274932-1283740 GCF_000696795.3 Halyomorpha halys | reverse complement strand
AAAATTGGGATGAGATAACTGCCTTTTTTCTCCTCTTTGGCTCTTGTATTATTTACTTTAACAATAAACTTTGTAATGGTCAATACGTTTCTTAAAGATTAATGTCCAATCTATATATCAAAGCCATGACTAGGTTTGACTATAAAACCTCAAGATTATTACGAGTCGTCATAAATTAATGAAACAAACTGTCACTGACTGCAATATAACATAATAGAGCTCACCTTACACGAGCAATATTATTGAATGTGTTACATACAAATATAGCACACGAGTCAGTATTATTGCTACAATATAATTCTAGAACAGTCAATATACTGCCACACCCCGTATACTAAAATGGGGATTAAAAAAAATTTGAGTTACCCAAAGCGTGTTCACATTTTGTTGTTGATATTGGTTTTTTGAATTACTATTAATTCTCAGTCACTTTCTTGTAGTAAACATTTAACATTCTAAAAAATATTGATTATATTTTATTTTATTTTTTTATACACAACTTTCTAAATTTCTTCATCATTTCAGAAACAATTATTTATTTGTATCAAACTTTATATTTTAATGTTTTTCTTAATTTTTTATTAACTGTTCTTAAAAAACATTTATTGAAAAATTAATTTAATTTTATATTTACTTCTTAATTTTGAGAACAGTAAATCAATTTTGGGATCCTTAATATTTACATTGAAATGAGTCGGAATATAACCGTGAAAGTAGCAAGAATTTCTCGAGTAAAGCTTAGTGAATTTTCGTTATTGATATATCAAATTATTGGAAATAACATTTACAATAGCTTCTATTAATAATTAACCCTATTAACTTCAGCGTAAAGTTGCCTTCAAAGGAAGTGGTCTAATCCCCATCCCCTAGCATCAGTTTTGCTTGCAATGAGATTAGGGTTCTGGCATTTCCCTGTTATTTTGTATTCCATACAATAACTACCGACTTTAATTAATTAATAACCATCTCTGACCATATGCTGCTTAACCATCTTGATTCATGGATGTGTTGCCTAGGTAAAGGGATGTATATTTAGTTATTGTACATGTTGTTTTATATAATATTACCAATTGGTCGAGATTCAATTTTTATTTTATATTTATAATAAAAGGTGACTCAATTTTACCCGATTACTATGACTATTTACTATTTTTATTATTACTATCCTATTTTTTTTTCGTCAAATTTTCATCCAGTCCTAAAAAAACTGAAAGCATACTTGGGGCATGACCGGAAAGTTTTTGATTTTCAAGACATTGATTAAGAAAAAGCCTTGTTACACACGCACGCATGCTCGCGCGCGCACACACACACTCACACATATAAAATGAGGTTGGGTGACAGCCATGATGAAGAAAAAAGTTTGTTTACTATACAAAAAGTTTATATATGCTAACTTAGCCGTCATAGGCTGGATACAGTGTGCTGCATTTGGGCGTCGTATCCACAACTCTTATGCGGTTTAAAACCCAGATAATGGTCGTTCAACTGGAATATAATTAAGGACGAAATATAACTAAGGAGGTCAAAATGTAGGAACTATCATGATGCTCAAGGGCTATTTAATTTGTCAGTCTATTTCGAGAGTGATAGCTAGTAGATCTCTTTTATATCCTTAAATTTTTATTTCTGATATGAATAGTTCAATTAATCTTGCTGAGAACGATTATACTTGAGAATTTTACCATTTTGGAGTTCGGGCCGTTAGTAGTCCAACGAGTCAAAGCGCCAACTTTGACAGGCACATGACTGCAACTGCTTCAGTTCGAAACCACCACTTTTATTTCTGTGGTGTTCCCATGGAAATGAAAACTTTGCTCCCCAAACATGGTTAAAATAGGGTGGTAACCTGTAGGTAATCCCCAATTTCAAATATTATATAAAATAATGATTTTAACTAGCTTGTTTAAAAAAATTAAATAATTAATGAAAACTTTGCTCCCCAAACATGGTTAAAATAGGGTGGTAACCTGTAGATAATCCCCAATTTCAAATATTATATAAAATAATGATGTTTAACAAGCATGTACTTTATTTCTGGTTATTATCTGTTGTTTATTTTTCTAATTAGGGGGCCCCATTTAGTTAAAGACAGCCCTGCCCAAATGAGCCAGTTTTTCACATATTAATTAAAACCATTCCCTCTATTTAATAATTTAGAAATATTTAGATTTTTCTTGAAGAATTCATTTATGATATGTCCGGAATTTTCTTAGATCCAAATTACAGTTGAAGGGATGGTCTGAAGGGAATTCCTCAGTAATGAGCTTATTTGAGAACAATGGAGAAAAGTGCAGGAGTGAAGCCGTATGAATTACCGAGTTAATTGTTTTCTAGGTTCAATAGGCTGTACTTTTCAATAAGCATCGTGTCCAAGATGACATGTGGATTGCATTGTCCAGCCCTGACCGCTGGTGACAACAAAGAACACCCTGAAAGGTTTTTGACTCCGGCATTGCTAACGGTAGCGCAACTCCTCTCTAAGAAAAAAAGTATTTAATTTGTTAACTGGATTTTAATGGCGAACAGATCTCATTGTTTTTAGTCCCTCCCATAATCTGTTCTGACTAGGCAGATAAGAGGTTCACAAACGGCAAAGATACCAACAATGAAAGGATGAACCAGCAATTTTTTGATCATGTCGATTGAATGTTAGTGTTTTCATGTTCATGTTGAATACCTTCTTAAGAGGGAAACTCCATTTTTTATTCAATTCTAAGTTATATTTAATGAATTGTTGTAATTATGAAAGATATCCTGTATCGAATCCTTTGGCATGGACGTAGGCAGGATTTCGCCAAGGGGAAAGCAGATCTCAGATATATATTACTTTTTAAATTTTTATTAACCGTAATCGCAATAAATTAGAACGGATGGTAAACAAAAGACTGATGTGGATAATAGAAAATAATGGCCTAATTTAAGCTTTTCAGTCTGGATTTGGCAAAGGACGATCTACATTAGATTATTTAGTCACTTTAGAGACCGAAGTCCAATATGCGTTTGTCAACAGACAACAAGCGATTGCAGTATTCTTTGATATGATGAAGGGATTAGATAGTATAAGCCATACAGCCATCCTTCAAAAATTAACGTCTGTGGGAATCAGTGGACAAATGTATCGCTTTATAAACAATTTCTCTCTAATCGTCATTTTAAGGTTCAAGTTGGCCGTGATATATCACAAAATCATAAACAGCTCAATGGTGTCCCTCAGGGTTGTGTTCTTAGCCCCACTTTATTCTCACTTTCCATAAATGATCTAGGGCTCAATTTACCAAGAGGCGTCAACTCTTTACTGTTTGCTGATGACTTAGCGATTGTTTTCAGGTCAGAGAACATTAATACTATTAAAAATAAATTGCAAGAAGCCATCGACAGAATTAATCACTGGTCTACATCTATTGGCTTAAAAATTTCCACAGAAAAACTGTATGTCTTCACTTTAGTCGAAAAAGAAATATGCCTTTCTCTCCCGTACTACATATAAGGAATTTTTCAATTCCTCACAAAAAAAAAAAAATAAAACTTGAAATTCAAGCATTAACTTAATTATTGTAAATCAATACACACAATAAATACAAATATATAAGAGATGGAGAAGAGTTTTGCTATGAGAGCATCATTGCTCCAATCCTTCTAGGATTACTGGCAAAAATACTAACTATCTCTTCTATGGCGGCTTTGGTTCATCAACATACTGTTTTACCCTTCTGAGGGCAAGTAAAAAATTAAAGGTACCACCACAACCCATGAGGGTTACATTTTTTTTTTCTTCTTTAATTATAGATCTAATTATAGGTATAATATTAGCTAAAATTTAATTACATTTCCTCAGGAATTATTTATTTTTATTGGATAGGTCAGACTAAAGATGTTTTTAAATAATAGTAAGATTCCTATTGAATACAGAATTAATTAGTTCCAGGCACAACTTCTACAACTTCATCTTTGTATTTTTTTGTTTATATATAGATTTACATTTATTTATAAATATTTTTTCGCTCCCTGTATAATAAAAATTGTCGATCAAAATATTGTTTGACCTTAACTGGTTTTATAGAGTTACTTTTATTCGCGTTAGGAGATTTCTCCTAATTTCGTCACGTGATCTGTTGGGCCCCAAATATGTAATATGGCCTAAATCGCTACTCTTCTCATAATTGAATATGTTTATTAATTTTAAAATATTATATAAATTAATGATTTTAACTAGCTTGTTTAAAAAAATTAAATAATTTGAAGAGCCCATCTCTGATCTAGAAGACCGCCATACCTTAAAGTGCCCATTTTGTTAAGAACCGCATTCTGCACATCCCCTTTTATGTTGATTTGTAAGATAGAGTTTTTTAGTATATTGAACGGATATGATATTTTTTATCTGGATCGCCAGAAATTTCCACTGTTACCAGCCTCATTATTGAGAACTCATAAATTCAAATACCGTTGGTGCGCCTCTCATAGAACCGTAAGGTATTGATTACACTTTCTCAACGCCATGTATTGAATAGGAATCGTTTCTGATGCAGAAACATCATTTACCTAATGGCATCTTCGCGAAAATAGACAAAGACTGTCCTGGGCGGTCAAGACAATGCCATGCCCTGGGGCCTACCGTTCATTAAACGGAATGAGCATGTGATGCTATTGCCCTACCTGCGACCGCCGTAGCCTCAATGAGGTGTGGCGTATGGACATTGTCTACTGACAATGGTTGAGGACTCACTGAGTGGCACCCACAAAGGAAGAAGAGATATTGACTGTACCTGGTTCGCTGCTCACGGTCGAAGGTGTCGGTGGCAGGTCGAATCTCTTTCGCACCCTCGCTGTACGCTCGCGGAAAGACTGGGCCAAGTGTCTAAATCTTCTCTCGATCAGTTCTCCTTCCCTAAAAAAGGAGTTGTCCAATTTAGCTATATTTCATTGAAAACAGAAGTAGTCAATAGAGCTATAGTATATCTAGAGATTCTTATTAAATTTAACTACTAAAAGGGCTTCATTGCTTAATACTAAGGGTTACTAAATCATGGATTAGGATTAGTTCTATATTAAAGCCACCATAGACTTTCAGTTACTCTGGATTATTCTGTTTTCAGGGTAAGGTTAAGTCAAGGATAAACTATCCCAGAAATGATATACTCCTAGGATAAACGGGAACTGATACAACTAGTATTTAAATATATCTTCAGCTCTGTAGAACGTTTAAGCTGATTTTGACAAAAATTGCCGCAAACTTCTCTTATAATTTTTTTTTATTTCTTCAAAATCTTAGGTCACAAATGAATACGATAAAATTGGTACTTTTATAATTGCTTGAGACCTCCCACTACTATATTTCTCCTTCTTTTTGGCGCAACATTTCAGGAGGAACTTAGACATTTCGTATAGTACAAGAGCTCAAGAGGATAAAAAAGGCAGTTATCTCACCCCAATTTTTGATTACTTTAATGAAAACTATGTATAATTAATAGTCAAAATTGATGAGTCTGCCAAGTAATAGGTAGGGGGAATAAAAAATGGCGGCTGTTTGAGTAAGTTAAAAATAATTAATTTTTCATTCGGAGCTCTACATCTTAAAAACTACTAAGAACAATAGAAAATCTAAGAGAACATCATTTAAATCACAGTAAATTTGCTAAAATATGAGCCCTAATATAGTTATTTACGTTAAATACTTTTCGAGATAGAGCTTTTTAAAAAAAAAATGTATGGGACGTATTGAAAGATTATTAGGTTGTTAGTGAATTTATTTTGAAAAAATGATATCTCAAAAACCATTTGACGTACAGATGTCCATTACCACTCAAATTAAAGCTAGTTTAATGAGCTATAAAGTAGGTTATGATGTTTATCTTCGTAGGAGTAATAGTTTACATGAAATGTGCTACAGTAAATTTATTTGTAGTAGTTCGGACAAATTTTCATTTGCCAAATTCATATTCATATGCCATAAATCATAAATATCATAAAAACTACTACTCCTACAAAGATAAGTGTCATAAACTACTTTATAGTAAGTTAAATTTCCTTTTTTTTGAGTGTTGGCAGACATATGTGCGTCTTATGGATCTAGAGATATATTTTTTCTAAAATCCTACATTTTATACGAACATCTAGAAATTAACATTTTGTGAGTTTATTTTGTAAAATATCATAAAAAAACTACTACTCCTACAAAGATAAACATAATTTACTATCTTGCAGTAAATTTAACCAGCTTTAATTTGAGCACTGGGAAACATCTGTAAGTCCAATGGTTTCTGAAGTGTAGTTTTTCAAATAAAACTTATTGTCCGAACAACTATAAATCAATTTATTTAAGCAAATATCAGGAAAAATACTATTCTTACGAAGGTAAAGTTCATAAACTTCTTTATAGTCCATTAAACTAGCTTTAATTTGAGTGCTAATAGACATCTGTGAGTCACATAGTTCCTGAGATATAGAATTCTCAAAATAAATTAACTAACTACTATTCTTTCAGTAGATTTTTAAGAAATTTTGCTTTTTAAAAAGCTATATCTATAACTATTGGACGTAAATAGCTCTTTTAGATCTAATATTTCAGCAAATTTACTCTTCTTTAAATAATGTTCTCTTAGATTTTCTAGTGTTGTTGTTAGTTTTTGAGATATAGAGCTCCGAATGAAAAATTAATGTTTTTTTAAGGTTTTGAAACAGCAGCCATTTTTTATTCCCCCTACCTATACTTGGCAGACTCATCAATTTTGACGATTAATTATACCTAGTTTTCATTAAAGTAATCAAAAATTGGGTGAGATAACTGCCTTTATTTCTTCCCGGCTTGTACTAGTACTGTATTCCTCATCCCTCTTGATTTAGCGTCTCCGCGACTGTACTATGTATTTTATTTTTGCTTAGTTAATTATTTGGTGAACTTTTTTCTATATTTTTATATTTCTGTTAGTAATTTCTTTCTGCATAGCCAGCTAACGTGATTTTGGGTAGGGAGCAAGGATCATTTCAGAGTAGAAATCGTGTCTACAACCCAAGAGCTTAAACAAATTTATGTTGTAAAGTCTATAGTGTAAATGATCTCTTACATATTTAAAGATTTCTCCTCCCTAGAGGTTTTACTATTTTATAAAGAAGCCAAGGCATTTCTAAGGAAGACGTAGTTATAATTCTCTTCTGTATTCCTATCCTTCCAGTTCCTCACTAAGCTTTAGTAGAAGAGCCACCAGTGCTGAGGGCTTATTCAAATTGCGCAGCCTAACAATTCATTCCTTTCATATCTTCTCCGAGCTTCGCTCAATTTTTATCACAGCCTACATTCATTCTCATTGCGAAAGCCATTTCCTATTTTCTTCACAACCTGGTAAAAGCTTCTTTCTGCTTTGCCTTATTCTCTATTCTTCCATAGTTTTTTTTTTTTTTTTTTTTTGTATAGCTTCGTTGCTTTTAGTCTGCTATCGCTTTACATTTATCCATTACCCTTCATGTCTTTCTGTAGGTTGTATTATGCATTCACAGGTTTTTTTTATTATCTCTAAACAAATGTTGGTGAGTAAAAATCTATTTGAACTGACCTCCTGATTAAGAGTTGCCTGGATGACCTTAGTCCTAGAACAAACTTATCTGGGAGGAGTGTTAAATTAAAAATAAATCTGATACAGAAATTTTATATTCTCATTAAAAACTACAGGAGAAAAACAAGGTAACTCAATTTTCATTACCCAAAATGAGTTACGACAATTTCTGGCGGTAAAGTCAAAAAAAGAAAAAAAAAAATTTTCCATTTAGTTATTGAAATTTTCCATTGTATAAAAAAAACAAAAACAAGTAAATGTGATAAATGTTTCATAACACATGATAATCTTGTGAAGGAACCACCCAATGATGATACTTAAAACGTTGCTGTAAATTAGAAAGTCCTGTAGCCATCTTCTTTTCAGATGTCTTGAAGGATTATCAAGGATTGTTAAGGATAAGCGATTAAGTGGGTACGGATTTATGAATGAAACGAGGTATATCTATCAGGTCAAATCTACAACTAATGGGATGTTGAGGTCTTTATGGATGAGTTTATTTGTGACGTAATAAGGAGCTTAAGGGTTTTGGATTGTAAGGATTATGTACAGGAGGAGTTGATAGTTTGGTGGAGGCCTAAAGTTCAAATCCATGTGTCTAAATTGGTCTGATTATAATAATGAGTTTTTGTTGTAAATGGGAGGTTTAGAGCGTTTGTAAAGTATGTGTTGTGATCGGAATCTACGAGCAGTTTTTTTGTCGTTTCAGTCTAGTATGTGGATTCCAAGTTAGTCTCTTGTCAAGATGGAGTTCTAATTAGTGAATCTGTTCAACATGCTTTAGTGGAATAAAAAAAAAAAATGATGCTAAATTGTATGTGTTAGGTATAAATAATTGGTGCTTCCGATGTAAAATTTCTTTTCTTGAACATTGAGGAAAATATGAGAAACTTCATTCTTTCCCTTCCGAACTTTTGTCGTTTTTTGTTCTTAATTTAATCTTAATTTTTTTATATTTGGAAGAGTCATGTCTTAGGTTAGGTTACATCCATGCAGAAAGAAGTTTAATTAAAAGCTAATTTCTACTACTCCGCAGCACTACAGATTGCTGTGATGATTCTTCGCCAGGTAGACCTATCCTGAGCAACCTCTCACCAGCTACGGGTGCGCACCAGGTTCCGAGTGACCGTGCGATCGAAAGTAGATACAAAAAAAAAGTTATAATAAATGTACTATATGTACTTATAAATGTACTATGAAGTTAATTCAAATCATACTTAATTGAGCGTGTATGGCCAATGTTTATTAAAAAATAACA
>NW_027108063.1:1272018-1273459 GCF_000696795.3 Halyomorpha halys | reverse complement strand
CAGCGTTTGAAGTTTTGAATTGAAATTAATGTTATAATTATTATCCTTTATTGTAGTGTGCTAATTATCATTTTTTTAATTCAGTTTTTCTGTAGATATTAATTGAAATGACCTTTTTTTTTTATTTCTTTAATTCATAGTTGTATAAATTTACGATACCAACGAATGTATCATAGAGAAAAATACAATGCCAGGAAGGCAAATCGGTGGGGGTCGTCAGATGATACCTCAACGTAACAAATTAAAATTTGTAATTAATAAAGTAGGTATTGATTCCAACTTCTTCGTCTTTTAAGTCCAGTGTCAATAGCTCTCCAATCAATGGTATGAGTACGCTTTATGTTTGTCGTGTAATCGTGTGTTATAGTGAATTTTAATTTGGAATTCAAGTCGGGCAAGTTCTTATGCACTATGTTAGATTTTTTATTATTAAAACGGTCGTATTTTCATTCAGCGTTTCTCTTAACTTACAGAATTTCGACGTAATTCAATTATAAATGTTCTGCTGGAGTCGGACGTTGATCAGAAAATTCATTCTGTTTCACCGTTAGCAGGGTACTATAGCATAATTAGCATGGAACACCATGACTAAGATGCTGTCTAGACCACTGAAGACGAAACATATATCCCAGAACGAAACGCTTGATGTGGACGCAGATACGTGACTGAGGACTACGTTCATGTATGTAAAAAAATGAGAGATATGTAGCCCCTACAGACAGACAGGCTAAAGAATTGTGTATCTACAGCTCGAATTAGTTCAAAATATTCACAGGATCTCACTGAATGATTGGTACCATGGCTGTGTGGTTCGTAGCTGTAATATTTGCATTCCTCCAAAGGTGCAGGCCAAACATAGGCTTTTATGTAGATGCCTTTTGTGTTTTATAATTCCAAATTTTCATACTTTTTTGGTCGTTATCTTGTTTTTTACTTAGCCCTGGTGAAGATCTACAACTCTGACCAAAATGTGGGCAAAAAATTAATTTCGCTTATACAAGTACTGTTTCTTCTCTGTCCGTACCCCAACTAACTTCTAATATTTTTTCTATGATCAATTAAATCTACACTAAAAATTAAAAATAATGATAAACAAAAATGAACATTTTAATTTCATTATAATGTCCTTTTATCATGCGATAAAAGGAAATAAAAAATACTATATTTGTAATTATATAAAAGGTTTGTCAGAGGGAATAAAAAGGCCTTTTAAGGATTATGATATGGAAGATATTAATATATAAAATTCCATGCATTAATTGTCCAGCCATATATATTGGTTTAACTAAACAATATATAATAGACAGGATGTATCAACATGGGAATGGTATAAAAAATATTGAAAAGGACCCTAAAAAAAAAAAAAAAAAGAGCATTGGTTCAACATAAGCATAATTTAGATTTTTAAAATGTCAAGGTCATTCATAAAGAAATAATATTT
>NW_027108063.1:1263522-1270683 GCF_000696795.3 Halyomorpha halys | reverse complement strand
GAGCAAACTTGGGCAACGACATGCCAGGATTTATTCAATCGATAACTAACGGAATTCAACGTTTTGTCACCATATCGATATATCAAGTGTAAAGGAAATGTTTTTGGATGATAATGTTGCGTTATTGGATCTTATTTTGTTAAATACTTACTCATATTTTTATATATTATTCATTTGTATATTTAATGATTTGTGTTATTCACTAACAATACTATGAATTACATTGTCTATTTTTTGCCTTGAACATTTACAAATAAACGCCGTTCGTATAACTTCGTCCAAGTTTTGCTTATACTTTCTCACTTTTGGATACCGTGCCGTTTCATGAAGCGAGAGAAAGACCACTCTATCATTTTCCCAAATATCATTAGCAGGTCTATGACTAATGTATTTTGTACTTACTATTATTGATTAGCGATCCGAGAAGATTCTGTTTCAGCTACTTTCCTATATTAGTGATGACGAGTACAAATGAGACATCTATTATTCTGAGGACGTTGACACCCATCAAAGGACACCCACACCAATCTTATCATTAGAAGATTCATTAATATTTGTCGTTGTTCATTTATCTGTGGAATCAGGAGACCCCAACCGCCAAGTCCTCCTTCTCTCCCGTTAGCACTCTATGACAGGGAGTAACGGACTCTGGGACGTTCTTGGTCGGTCGATTTATTTTCACCTTGTTATCATATTCTTGATCGGGTCCATTTTTAATGTGCTTGACAATGAGTTCGCCTTTACCTGACCCAGTAACCCAAACCAAGGTCTGAATTAAGGAAAGTGTTAGCTCAGATGATCGATTTTTATGAATGAATTTTATCATCGGTGATGTCCTTAACCTCCTTATAAGGTACAACATTGTTATTCTTTTCATTTTCCTAAGAGGTTCTTTATGAATGAGAAAGATGACACAGCATTTCATTTATAGTTTCTACGTTGTTTTAATTTATTTTTTTTTTAATAAGATTATAATATTTATGTAAAGATTCCATAAAAATGGAAATATATTCTCTTTTATTATTTTGTAACACCTTTCTCCTTTAAGCCTTAAGGCTGAATAAGAACACGACGTCAATGTCATTAGGTTCAAAGTTCTTCTTCGACATTCCTTATAAATTTTCAAGATAATCCAATCATTTTCATAATTTTGAATAACTTTAATTTAGACAAAATGACGTTAATAAATCTTCTTTTCAAAGTAAAAAGCCCCCTTTTATGCTATTTACGTCCATAAATATAAACATAATAAGTTTTTAATTTTTTAGGTTTAAATATTGGGATTCCTCTTAAAATCCCAATATTTAAAAAAACTAGCAAATTTATTATTTTATTAAAAAAAAACCTTAGAAAAGAAAAACAATAATTTTAAATTTTTTATTTTCTATTATATATTTTTTGTCCAAGCACGCAAGTACCAATACATCTTTTTCAGGACCCGGAAGTTTTAATTCTGTATTTTCGATATAATCTGAAGTGAAATATATTCGAATATTTTAAGTTCTACATGTAAATAACTCTATTCTAAACCTAATAAGTTTCGCCAGATTAAATTTCTTGATTTGATTGATTCGAACCTGCTACACTATTATTTTCTTTTGTATTAATGAGTTTATGCAGTTTGAGATCACTGTGTGTATCGTTCTCGATCAGTAATAGTCAAGTCTTTTTTTTTTTTTTTTTTTTTTTTAATTTTTTAATTTATTTAATGTGATTTACAACTGTACAAATAATAAATACAATAAGTAAATATGTTGTATGTTTCATATACACTTGAAAATCTTGGGAAGGAACCACCCATTGGTGGTACTTCAAGCATTAATATAAATTAGAAGGTCCCGGTGCCATCTTCTTTCCAGACGCCTCGGAGGGTTATCAGGGATTGTTAAGGATGAAAGATTAAGAATTAATGGGTTAGGATGGTTAAGGAGTTTGGCATGAAAAGTATAAGACAATAGTACAATAGCGCGTGTCTGTTTTGGGCCAAATCTGCAACGAATGGGATGTTAAGGTCTTTGTGAATGAATTTATTTGTAACGTAATAAGGAGCATCAATGATTTTACGTAGGATTTTGATTTGTAAGGATTGGATGCAGGAGGAATTTGATGGTTTGGTGGAGCCAGAGCTCAATTCCATATGTCCAAATTGGTCTGATTATCGTAGTGTATACTAATTTTTTGTAGTGAATGGGAAGTTTAGAGCGTTTGTCAAGTAAGTGTTGTAGCAATCGGAATCTACGAAGGCAAGTACTGAAACAATTCACTCAAGTTCTTAGTTCTTCATATAAATTCAAGGCACATGCTCTTATTGCATTTTAGAACAGAAGAAGAGAGGGTTATTCTATGTACAATCTTGCTTTTCAAGAACGAAGTACCTTTCAAAAGTTATTTCTGCTTTTCGAACAAGCATTGTGTGAAGTCCAACTGCTTCTTTAATTTTTGTTAAGTGATAGAGAAAATAGTTTTTATGAAATTTATATAATTCTGAAAAATGATTAATTAATTATTTTGTTGAACATTCACACTTCAATAATTGTATGGCGCAATGAAAATTAATGGGATTATGAAAATTATTTACAATTCTTCTTATACAATTACTGTAATTATAATTGTGTATTGCAATTACTTCTTGACGCTAAGCAACTGCTATTACAACTACTTATTGACCCATACTTATTGAAATTACAATTACAAATAATTAAACTCATATGCGAATACAATTTAATTATTAACAATTGTGCTAATTGGTATATTTTAACCTCTTTTTGATACGATATAAAATTTAAGACGATGAGTTGAGTACCTTTGGGGCCATGAAAGATTTTCTTGATTTTTTAGCTACATAACTGTCATAACATATCAAGAAGAAGAGAAAAATCTGTTGAAAGAAAACGAAATTAATTTCAGGTTTCAGCATACCAAAAACGTTTTATCGAAAATTATGCAGTTTTCTGGATCAATTTGAAACGTTATTACTTGTTATACTAAGTTATATACTCGTTTATTACTTATAGAACAAGATCCCAAGTAGAGAAAAAAGGCAGTTATTTCACCCCAATTTTTATTACTTTAATGAAAACTATGTTTAATTACTAGTCAAAATTGATGAGTCTGCCAAGTGTACGTAGGAGGAATAAAAAATGGCGGCTATTTCAAAACGCTAAAAATAATTAATTTTTCATTCGGAGCTCTATATCTTAAAAACTACTAAGAACAATAGAAAATCTAAGAGAACATCATTTAAATCACAGTAAATTTGCTAAAATTTAAGCCCTAATAGAGCTATTTATGTTCAATATTTCTCGAGATATTGCTTTTTAAAAAGGAACATTTCCTAAAAATGTTGTACAGAAAGTACTAAAAGATAAGCAGTTAGTGATTTTATTTTGAAAAATCTTTATCTCAAAAACCATTTGTCGTACATATGTCTATTACCATTCAAATTAAAGCTATCTTAATGTACTATAATGCAGTTTATTATATGTATATTTGTAGGAGTAATAGTTTACATGATATTTGGTAAAATAAATTGATTTACAGTTGTTCGGACAAATTTTTATTTGCCAAAATTATATTCATATGTGAATATCATAAAAACTACTACTCCTACGAAGATAAGTGTCATAAACTACTTTATAGTAAGTTAAATTTCCTTTATTTTGAGGGCCAGTAGAAATATGTGCGTCTTATGGGTCTAGAGATATATTTTTCAAAACTCATATATTTTATTAGAACTAGAAATTAAGAATTTGTGAAATTATTTTTGCAGATATCATAAAAACTACTATTCCTAGGTAAAGGTCATAAACTACTTTATAGTACATTAAACTGGCTTATATTTGAGTGATAATAGATAGTTCCTGAGATATTGATTTCTTAAAATAAATTGATCAACTACTAATCTTTCAGCAAATTTTTAAGAAATGTTGCTTTTCTCAAAGCTATATCTCGAGAGCTATTTACCTCCAATAGTAAATAGCTCTATTAAGGCTAATATTTCAGCAAATTTACTCCTCTTTAATAATGTTCTTTTGGATTTTCTAGTGTTGGTAGTTTTTAAGATATAGAGCTCCGAATGAAAATTTTTTGAAACAGCCGCCATTTTTTATTCCCTCTACCTATACTTGGCAGACACATCAATTTTGAATAGTAATTATACATAGTTTTCATTAAAGTAATTAAAAATTGTGGTGAAATAACTGCCTTTTTTTACACCTCTACTACTAATGGGAGTTTATAATGGAAGGATTGATATTTGGTTCGGGCTAGATCGGTTGATGATGGAAAAAGAAGAGGAGATGAAGGGAAAAATTCTTTGTCCAAGCTGAAAATACACTTCTGAATATGAGATAAGCAATGTATTACTCTATCGAAATACTACTACTACTAATAATAATGTGAACCACGATATTCGATGGAGGGTTAAACGGTTACTTTGTAAGGAAATATAGTTTTTCCTGTAATATAATATAGTAGTTCCTAGAATAACGGTTACACAAGCAGGTGAGTTTTTCAAGATCACGCTGTTTTGAGAGTTCAGGTTATTACATTAGACCCCTCCCTTCCACAGGTGCGTAGAACAAGATTGATAATTAATGAATTAATTTAGATTGAAAGTTGAATACCTTAATTTAGTTAAAATTGTATTTCATCGTAGATTTTTGCCTTGTATCACGAACGTTTAAGATTAAAAGAAAATCTATTTGAAATGAACGACGTTTATTAGCTTTTATTCTAAAATGAACTTTATTTTATTAGAGTCCTGATGTATATTCTAAATACTGTAATTACTAGACAATGATTATAACACATTGTTCCTATTATAATATCTACTGTGAGGCATTTTTAATTTTTGTAATTTTGATTGTTAATCATTCTTTATTCCGTGTTTTGGAGAATATCCTATCAATTACTAAAAATAAGGATATTATTTAAAATATCATTGAATATTATTCAGTTTATTAATTAAACTTTAATGTTTTTTTTTTTATCATTTCTTGTAATTGCTTTAATGACCAATTAAACGATTTATGATTACGAATTATTTTCAACATGATCATGTATACTGAGGTATACTATATTATACATGAAGTGATATATTATAATGTAATTACATTACTTTAGGAAATATACAGATTAGGGCAATGATAAAATACATTTCATTTTAGATTAAAGGTTATAGACGTCCTTAATCTCAATTAGTTTCTATATTTTCTTTGAATCTGAACCTTCCGTGACACAAGACAATGGCCATCGATGAATTACAATTTTTACTATAGAATCATCACAGTTTAAAGCCTTATATCCATTTAGTAATAGTTAAACATTTACGTAAATATTATAATTTTTATGTCTGGGTTACAAATTCTATAACAAGGTTTCTAAAAATATAAGAAAAACGTTCACCTAGCCATATCTGTTAATATATGTTCTATTTCAAAGATATTATTTTTGTTTTGTACGGATTTTATTCCCTCATTCAAATAGCAGCTATAAAACCAGGTAAACTTCGGACATCTTAGAAAAATAAAAAAACGAACATTAAATTTTTATTTATGTAGATATGTATAATATATTGTAATAAAATTCGCTTAAGTATTCCCATTATCTATCATACTGTCTCATACACATTATATGAAAAAAATATATATATATACATTTTGAGATATGCGCAATAGATGTGTAGTTTTGATCATAACTTTATTTTTACTGAATAAATACAGGATTTCAATAGCTATGAACCTTCTCAGGACAACACTAAACATTTTGAAAAAACAGTAAATCATTTAAGAACATTCGGAGTTCTTAGATAAGTAACAAACGAAAATTACATTTTTATTTATATAGATTAAATTGAAATTATTCATTCAACTTTAGATAAATTAATTAATTAGTTGTCTACCTCGATTGAAGATAGCATTGGATCTGTGAATGAAAGAGGACTAATGAACGAGTAATTTAATATACTGTCATGCTTGAACGTAACATCTAACGAAAACAGTTGTGAGTTACTACATTCAGTTTTTTCTAAAACTACATAAACTGCATTAAAAAAAAAAAAAATTGTATTTATCGTTTTACAACAAACTAAATAAGCAGTTTTTCTTATCGAAGTGATGAAGGAATCCGAAAAATAACCTTTAGAAGATACTGCGTTGGCAATCTTGATTAAATTTTTCGAAAAGCATCGCAGTATTTAGTATAACCTCTTCTTTTTTCTATTAAAAAATGCGATAATTTGAAAAGTATTCCAAAATTTATGTACGGTTCATACTCACAGTAAAGCAGACAATAATGGACTATTTTAGTAAATTAACTGATGTGTATTTTTTTTTTCAATCAATTTATTTATTTTTTTTAGCCAATTTTTTAAATATATATAATTATTGGAAAAGCGAGAATTCATCAATTTTTTTAAATGTTTAGTTTTTATTGACCCATTTTTCGTTAGGGTATCATGGTATTTTGCATTTTAAAGAGGTTAATATAAAAAAACAAGCACCTTCGTTCTTAAAAATATATATTTTTAAAGATGAAACGACATGCAAAATCGATAACTACACTGAAAATAGCTACTGTAAATATTATGTAATAGTATGAAATGTATATATTATTTTTTTGTGTCTAATCAGTTTTGAATTACATTTTTGTAGTATTGTATTCGAAAATGTTTACGAATTTAAAAATAACACAGTGTGCTTACAATATTGTCATTGAAATTAGCTACTCTTTTTTTCTATTTTCTTTTTATCAAATTCAGAAGTTTCATGATTTACAATAAATTATCGTGAAAGTTAAAATTCACCAAAGAAGGAAATCAATAAAATGTTTTACGGCAAAAACATGGGCTATGTGTGAAAAGAGCACATACTTTTTTTTTTGTGAAGTCCACAAATTGATTATTGAATAGTTGTTGAATAAGATCTTTAGATAGCAATACTGGAGATACTTAACAATTAAGATACAAATTTTAAAAAAATACCAAAAAAGCTTTAATATCATATCTTAAAACTATTTCTACTATTAGGCCCTTTTTCCAATTACTGCCTCAATTTATAAACCATGGCGAGCAAAAATTTAAAACAACCAAATATTATTAGCGTTGGAATGAGGTAGTAAGTGGAATGAATTTATGATAAATAATACTTAAAACGGATTTAG
>NW_027108063.1:1248027-1263112 GCF_000696795.3 Halyomorpha halys | reverse complement strand
ATATTATATAAAAAACCACATTAAAATTAAAACGCTAATTTATTTATAATATCCATATAATGTGTGCCTAATGTTTTTGTATCAGTTTTATAATTGATTGCTTTGTCAATGTTTTTTGTAATATGTACTGATTCAATTATTTTTCTATTCCTACTGTTCTTGACTATATCCAAAATAGGAGAAAATTATATGTCATATATAGGTCTTTTGTTATCAAGTAAATAATTTATAAATAGTTCTTTGAGTGTATATGATATATTAGTGTTGTTGTAAGCACATGTAGTATGGTTTTGTTGAATTTGTTTTTTAGCAGCCTGAAGATGGGGGAAATCTCCCGAAACGTTGCTGAAGATATGAAATAAATTATTGTATTTTAATAAGGAAGAAATTGTGTCATTCACTAAATCCGTTTTAATTCCATAAGACTCTTCCAGTTAAAGGATTATTAAATTTAGATAAATAATACGTCTTGTATTGAAATTTATTATAATATTTATGAAAGGAAACGTACTAAAGTAGTTATTATTGCATTCAAAATATTTTGTAATCATGTATATCACTATTGGGCTAATGTTATTAGCATGTTAATGCAATTATAAAGAAGTTTCTTATAACAATGTCTGTAATTCAGATCTAATATACTTAAATGGTCAAGCAATATTGAAAATAATTGTCCATACACATACAAAAAGAAATACCTGAAATAACGGTCCGAACCATGTCATGCCAGTTTAAAAATAGTGTGGTGATTTTTATTAAAAACCGTTATTTCTTAGTTAAATTTATTTATATTGTTTCAGTCGTGTAATATTAACCACACTCCTGTTTAATAAAATTGATCATTATCAATAGAAAATAAATTTAATTTGATACTAGAGTAGTATGATGAATAAATGAGATAAAATTTGGGTTTAACTTTTAATTTTTCAAAGTGCCAATGAAATAAGATATCGGTCTATATTGTTTTCTTTCTTCAAAATAAATGTTCAGTATTTGTTCGAAGCTATTTATGTAAAATGCTTGACATTGATACTTGAAGCCGTGAACTTACCTCGTCCGTCCTGTCCGCCATGACTGGAGTATGTCAACAGGTCGATATCCAGCCACAGCCTCCTCAGCTTCAGTCAGCTGGAGTCTGGAATTCCAGTTATCTTTGAGTGATATCAATGGGTAGTAATAAGTAAAATAAATTTAAATTATCGACTTCTTTACTCTTTTAGTTAACGTTACGATCAAGTAACCATGTTTGTAAACAAAGCTATCTACTGGAAATAGATACTCTCACGTTAGTACTGGTTTCATTTGTATAATATTAAAGATTTGTTGATTGAACAATCTAAATATTGAAACAAGAAGATTAATTAAACTAGCTAATAATTCCAAATGTGAATGGGTGGCTCAATGGTAGGGCATTGTTCTACTAACTTTAAGGATCAAGGTTCGAAATCCTTTTATGGCAGATAAATATGCGAAAATCAACATGATGAAGCCCCTCACCTCCGAATTATTTTTTACTAATAGGACCATACAGAATGAACATTTCACAATTAATAGATAAGTATCACAGGTAACCTTAAAATACCACAGGTAGCAAGAGGTAATACTCAACATAATTTATTCTTTTTTTTTCCACAATAAAGGATTCGCTAATTTATTGTTTTTTCTTTTTTAGAGAGATCAGGAAAAAAAAGACCTGTTTTAGAGAGCTCCTGACTTCCACCCAGCCTCATGATGCGGGTACCCTCAATTGGTAAAAATCTGGTGGTTGAGAATCATTGCACAACCGTTGGTCTAGTAACAGTGAACAATTGTTTTTACTCGGTTAGAGTAATATGTTTCGATTAAATCGGTTTATCGCTTTCTGTTGAAAATAATACAGTTAGTAATACACATTTTATTATTTTAATTTCACTTCCACATAGAGGGTTGAAAATTGTACAAAAAATTAACAAAATATAGTTGAGTTGTGTACGAATGTTTGGAATCAGAAGATATCGGACATGTTCGGCTGCCTCCGATTTTCAGTTTCTTAACCGCTGTCTCTATTTCTCCTTTAGTTATTTATTAAATTATTTCATAGCTCATATTTATAAACTTTATATTTCTGTTAACGATGTTAAATGGATAATTATTTCAAATAAACAAAATTTGATAATAACATCGTTTGAAAATTCGGCCTATAAGTCCTGTTAAATTTTTAAACTATCAATGAAAATAAAGTCTAGCTGATATTAAAGATCATTCAGTTTTATATTGTATACCGAGTTTAATCAAAATTTGTTGGGCCATTTTTGAGAAAACCGTATTTCTAAAGTAGCAATTCCGATAAGTAGCTTTTATCGAAAAAGTTGGCATAACGTCCCAGGCATACACGAGCTTTAAATGTGTTATTTCAGTTTCGAGCCAGGCTTTTCGCACTCAAACCCTGAAAAAATTTTGCGAAGCTTGGTTATAACTTGGACCTTGGGACCTCAAAAAGGTGTATTCGAACTTTTACACGATCTTATTAATTTTCTTTACTGTATTTTTCAAATATAGGTAAGTGAAAGTAAAGATTACAATAAGAAAAGGAAAGATTCTTAGAGTTGTTGAAACAAATATTTTATTTAATTTATAAAATCCAATTCCTTCTACAAAGTTTAACCCATAATTATCAAGAATGATTATCATTGATATGTCTGTCAGGTAAGAAAACTTCCACAGACGCCAAAAATCTGATACTGCTGATGTGAAAAACACATTTAATAAAAATGTGGTGTTATATATGTATCTCTGAAATGTAGTCGTGGTCGAAGCCTCTAGTGTTCCAGGTGTTCTCTCTGATTGAGCCGCTGTGGCATTTCATGATCCGAATCTTCCGAACCTTGTCATCATGGGGCGTGTTGAGGAATAAAAAAATAAATACGTAGCGTTTTCAATTGAAGTTAGAAGAGAGCGTACAGGTGGTGTGGCTATGTAATTAGGAAGGGGCGAGAATGATAGACAAAAAAGCCTCTTATATCGGAGAAAGAAAAAGAAAGTAATTCCGTAAAGTGTATCGGGCAATGGTGGTACATTGCCACCACTAGAAGACTTCAATTACTTGTAAGACAAAACTTGTTTTGGGGAATTATGTTTTTCCGTATTTTATTGATTGATAATAAATGTAATATTCATAACGGAGATGGTGGAGATCGTGCCTCGTCCGGTGCCATCCCAGAATTATGAGGGCTAACTATTATTTCCAAGAGCACGAAATCAAAATAGATCTAAGATGGGCCATATTGAGTTTACATAAAAAATGTAAGATAACTAATAACAACTTATCCAATAAATTTGAGAACATCCAGAGAATAAGGCATGGCTGAAGTTTTAGCCCACTACTGTATTTTTTAATAATTTTAAGGCATCAACCACTTCGGGGTCATCACTGCCTTAATTTCCGAAATTTTTATTTTAATCTTTAAAATGGTGTTTACCATAGCCCTCCCTGGACCTGGTTAAAATGGCGGTGGTAAAGTGGGCTTGTTTCAAATGGTGTTTACCATAATAAAAACACAGCATTTTATATCAATTTAAATTTTGGTGTTATAAAAATGTTTAATTTTTTATGTTTTTATCAATAATATTAATAAAATATAGATCGATGCATTATGAAAACAAAGCTTACCATTTCACTATAATAACAAAATTTTGTTACACTTCTTCAAAAGTTGATGAAACTCTTATCAGGGGCCAAGAACCCTCGATCTATAAGTCTGGGTAAACAAAAACAACTCTAGTAAGAAATGATAAAAGTTTCAGAGTTAAAAAAAAAACCGTTTTACTTTGGGGCTTGCCTACAACACTAGAAAAAAAAACTTTATCTCAGGAGTCATTAGACAGATGTCTATTTGCTCTCAAATTAAATTTTAATGTATTAAACAGCAATTAGTAACGTTTATCTTCGCAGGAGAAGTGGTTTATGTGATTATGAGGCTTAACTATTATTTCGAAGAGGACTGAATCAAAATAGATGGGCCATATTGAGTTTACATAAAAAATGTGGGAGAAGTAATAACAACGCATCCAATAAATTTGAAAATAAACATGACTGAAGTTTTAGCCGACTACTGTATTTTTTATTATTTTAAGGCATCAACCATATCGAGACCATTATTGCCTTAATTTCTGAAACTTTTATTTTTATTTTATTCTTTAAAGTGATGTTTACCATAGCCCTGGACCTGGTTAAAATGGTGGTGGTAAACTGGACTTGTTTCAAATGGTCTCTCATAGAACGAATAATATTATTATAAATAAAGTAATATATATAATAAAACATTGGTAACCCTATAAAACTATAAAAAATCTTAAGATTCCTTGTTACTGCGATTTGTTTGACGGTGAGTGTAGATTTATAATATGGTTAATATCATAACAACATAGATCATGTTTTAGTTTAACAGGAAAATTTTATGAAGTCTCATTTAAGGTACTTGGTTACACCATTTAAAAAAAAGAAGGTTACATCATTTCAAACAAGTCCAGTATCCCTCAGTCTCCCAGCTTATGCGAATAAAATTTATATTCGGGACAAATGGATTCTTCCTAACTCCTTGTTTCGAACACTGACTTCATTGCGATGGTAGAAAGTAGAGGAGAAGAACATTAATACTTAGGTTAGGTTTGAAAATACAGAAAAATAAAGTGTGCCCCAGTAATTTCATACTTACGAAAAATATTTTTTAAAAACTTCTTACACAAGAAATAGTATAACTTTTACCACCAGAAAATCATACTTTACTTTTAGTGACATGAATTAAAAAAAAAAAAAGAAATTGTATGCTATAAATATAGCAAAATAGTAAGAAATAATTTATATTCAAAAAATCTAACGATTAGAAAGAGGAATTGACGTTCTGAAAATTTACTCATTCGTTTTTAGGGGTGCTGATTACGAATTTTAAGTTTGTCATATTTAAGTTTTTCTAAAAAAAAAAGAAAACTCAAAACATAATTTTTTTTTGTTACCAAGAGTGATTCACTGGAAACACACAATTTCCTAAACCATAACAAAATAAAGAGGATAATTTGTTTTCACACTTTAAACGTTTAAAAAACACTTTTATGATTTTTATTCACCATATTGCATCGATTTATTCGAAAAAAAGAGTGTTTTGACAATTTTCCTCCTAATTATTACGACGGGTTTATTCTGGATTTAATCGAAAAAATGAATATTTTTTCTCCAATAATCCTGAATATGAATGCGCTCAGTGATAATTCGTAATCAGCACCCCAAGATAGATAATTTATAAACAAATGTAGAAATATGAACTTAAAGAGTCCATCCGGGACCGCAATATATGAATCAATTTAATTTATTTTTCTTCCTAATATATTCATTTATTTCTCTAATTCACAACTTTTCCAAGGAGTTATGGTTTAAAAAAAAAAAAAAGTATTTTGGTTGGTCCTCCTTAATGTGCATATATTCTCATTTATAATACTAAATGTTTCTAAAATAAATAATATGTAAAATGTTAGATGATAAAAATCGTTTAAATTAAAATTTTTGAAACAATACTTATTGTATATTACTGTCAGTAATATTTGTGTTTTTGAAAATCAGATTGCTTTTTCTTCGAGCAGCATTAAATTTTTGAAACAGAATTTTGATCGATAATAGTACGAGTAACTTGAAGCTAAGTAAAATGTAGTTAGTTCAAAATGAAATATGATGAATATCTCATTACTATATTACGAATATTAATTATAACAAAAAAAAGTCCTTATAAATACCTGGATTGAACTGATTAAAATTAAACTTTATAAATACAATTAAAGTGAGAGTAATTTAACACGGTTAATTACATTGAAAATCTTATTTCTTTAACGGAAATTATCTTAATTCTTTTGTGCTCTTCTGGTTGATACGACAGACACACTAGATACCGTAAACAAGCTTCACTTTTATAAACAGTTACTGTCACAATGAATAAGATTGTTGCAGTAGGTGACTTTTTCCTTGTTTTGATGCGATGTCATTGTCCTGAAAAATAATTTCAATGATAGTAAGTACAGCCATTGATAACGGAATCATAAAATTTACTTCTTCCATTCTAAAAATGTATAAAAGATTACGTTAGATTTAGTAATGAGGTAGCAATTGTATAAGTACCATGATATGCCAGCAGTAATTGACAGTAGATGCGTATCTGATAATGTGAAGCAAATATTCCTCAACCATCGGTCTCCATTAATACAATATAGATTGATGTATTATGAAAACAAAACTTACTATTTCACTATAATAACAAGATTTTGTTACACTTAATCAAAAATTATATAAAAGAAGAATGGTCAGGGCTGCAGTCAAAAGAGGAACAAAAATAGTTGTAAAGTATTGTAAAAATAGTTTACAACTATTTTTGTTTCTCTTTTGACCACAACCCTGGCCATTCTTCTTATATATAAATTTTTAAGGTCAACTATATATACATATATTTATCAAAAATTGTTGGAACTCTTATCATGGGCCAAGAACCTTTGATCCATAATTCCGGAGGGGCAAAAACAATTCTAGTAAGAGAAGATAAAAATTGGTGGCTGTTTCAGAACGTTAAAAAAAAAAAAAGTTTTTCCTATGGGGCTTGCTTCAACACTAGAAAAAAAAACTTTATCTAAGGAGACATTAGGCAGATGTCTATTAGCTCTCAAATTAAAGTTTAATTCTTAAATTTTAGCGCACTTGCTCAGCCTCCACTGGCTCATTACCAGTGATGCGGCGAGAGGGATCTTCTGAGCTCTGCTCTACTCCTCACAGGTGGGGGATAGTGTGGGCTCAGGGATCCTCAGGTTCATTGTGTAAATATCGTATATATTATTTTAACATTATGTAATTTTATTTATTTATTTTTCATACAGATAGTTTGATTATGTTCATCTTGTCTATATTTTTGTTTGTATATATTTTAAGAGAGTTTTTTTTTTTTTATTTACTTTATTTTATTTTAGTATGTATGAGATCATTCATCACTATTACCTATTGCCCACAACTGTGTGGCAGATTGTAATATTTATCAATAAATAAATCTATCAATTTCAAAATTCTTAAATTAATGATCTACTGGAAGAGTTTTTAGAAACTAATATGAAATATATAATAATATGGTTATGAATGAAGACCATATGAATACTATTAATAGCAAATTCTTGCAAAATCTTCATATTATGCTGCAACATGACAATATAGCAACAACCTGAAGATGGGGGATAACCCCGAAACGTAGTTGTCTGTGAAATAAACTAATATATTTAAATAAGGAGGATTGTGTTCATTCATCAATTTCATATTAGTTAAAGTTTAATGTATTAAACAGCAATTAGTAACGTTTATCTTCGCAGGAGTAGTTTTTTTTCATGATATTTGCCAAAATAAATTCACAAGATGTTGATTTCCTGTAGTCGGAAAAAGTCATTTGGTTTATGAAAAACTACTCTTCAGGAACCATTATACGTACAGATGTCTGTTAAGACTCAAATTAAAAATAGCAAAATGTACTATAAAAAAATTTATTACGTTTATCTTCGTAAGAGTAGTATTTTTCAAGATATTTGCCAAAATAAATTCATAAAATGATTATTTTTAGTTTTTCGGTCAAAATTTATGATTCATGAAACACTATTTCTCAAGAACCATTAGATGTATAGATGTTTATTACGACTCACATTTTAGAGAATTTACTCTATTTGAAATAATGATGAAGTTATTCAGCGTTGAAGGTATTTTTAAGGATTTTGAGACATAAATGTGCGAAAAGTTTAGGTTTTTTGGGGAATTTGATAAACTGCAGGGTGCATATATCTTAAGTACTTGAATATTCTTTTTAATGTCATTTAAAAATTTGTGTATTTCAGGTATAAACTAGACTAGGAAATTACTCACAATTATTTTTTACTTAAAAGAACTCAGAATGAATTTTTGATATCTTCGAGATAGCCACCACCATTTTTTATTACCTCTAGTTATGGTTGGCAGAGTAATCAATTTTCTTAATTGCATATAGTCTCGATTAAAATAATATATTATATTTTCCTCTCATTCCTCCTCCCTCTCACTAACAGTAGAATTACAAAAAATGTTAAAAAAAACTCTTCACCATTAACTAAACATTTCGGTCACTTAACTCTTTGGATCATCATTTCCGAAAGGCACTATATAATAGCTACCAACATATTTTAAAATAAATCTTCGTTTGGCGATTATAGCATCGAAAGCAAAATAAATATTGATAATTTCCATACATAATTCGTAGAATCTCGTGAAATGTTAAAGAACGACTTTCTGGTTAAAAAGAAATTGGTTCATTCCTTCAACTCTGATTAACCTCTCTAGGGTTAATCCTAGTTGGCGTGGCTACCTTAATTTCGAAGAGGTATTAAGGTTGGATACCTATATCTAAGATTAAAATCGACAGGCAGTGGACCAGCCAGTGAGTTTAGAATAAACAATTTCTGTAGTCCAACTTTTCTAGCTAGTGACATTGAACCCGAATGATTAGAATCTATTGTTTACACTAACAATTAGCGATAAGACATGCCAAAACGAAAATAAATTAATCCTTGTATTTTGTCTCATTATGTATTTATTCCTCAAACAGTAATGGTTTTCTGGTAAAAAGGAAGCTACTGAAGGTATGTAACTGTTAAACAAATAAGTTTTCTTGATAGTTTATTAAAGTAAATTATAGTTTGAAAGTGTTTGTATACGATTATATGTTTATCAGTTATTATATATATATATATATTGCCTAATTTTATATATAAAATTTAACTGAAAATAAACTCTCCATTACTTTTTGTATGGGGAATTGCAATCAACTGAATTACTCGGACATGGTTGTGAAATGGATTGGCTCTATGTGAATCAATATGGGTGGTTTAAAATGCCCCCCTTTTTTTTATTATTATTTTATGGCACCAACCACGTATGGAGCATTATTGCCTTAATTTCCGAATTAGCAAAGGATATACTTGTAATATAAGACCTTTGGGCTGTGCAGGGGCAAGGGTCCGGATTCATGGGAACGATTATATTGAAAAGTGAAACTATTACAACATGGGGACCTGCGGTAAAATTTGAATAAATTTTATGGTAGAGCTTGGAATGATGGAGAAACTCAAAAATAGTACTCGCTTCTGCGGTAAATATGATAAAATGGCTCCTAGTATTCACAATTCATGGTGAATCACGATTTCTTTTTTTTTTCGTTTTTGACTCTATAGACTTTGTAGGTCTTTGGTTTCCCGAAACATCCTTCTCCACACCTGCCTATCTTGGACTACTTTTTTATTAATATTTTTAGTATTTTTATTAGTTATTAGTGTATGAAGAATCACAGGACACGCTAAGTAGCAAATTGAAATATATCAGAACGTTAGGTAATATCGGATATGAAAAAAAAATAGATACCATTTTATTTCCTAATCTATTTATTACAAGTGGTGGAAGAAAAATAAACTCCTTCGTGGACCTTCGCTGTCAGGCAGTGGCATCTGAAACAATAGAGAAGTTTAAGTGTTTATTTATAATATTATGTATAAAATATAATCATATGTCATTTATAAACTGTGTATTCGTTTTATTATTGAAATAATTGTAAACCTTAACCATTCCATTCCATTTTGACGTTATATTTTTTCTGATCATAACTTTATTGTTCATTAAAAAATTAATATAATCATTAATTTGAATTTAAAAAATTAAATTTGTGATTTTGCCCACTGTGCGACCTGTAGGTATCTTATATTTTTTTAACCTCCTAATTACAATTTCTTTACGAAATCAAACTATATTCTTAAACTCGAGTTTTCTGTGTTTAACGTTGTAATAAAGGTAGAGTTGTTATTTTATTTACTAGTATCAGAATAGTACACTCTTTAGTGACTGGCTGATTTAAGTCTATTATTGGAGTAGGAGCTTTAGTCCCATTGTTAACATGGAAGTTATAGTTGTCTTGGATTAGCTATACCCAACAAAGCCAAATATAGTTAATATCTTAGATTTCTTAAAACCTGAAGATGGCTCACTTTAGTCGTTTCGAAATTTGAAAGGAGAGAAACAATAGATTCCTTTTATTAAAATATGAAACTCCAAGCAGGGCTCCATTTTTTTCTTTTGTATATTCAATAAAGATTTATATTCTGTATCCAACACTGGACAATATGAAGCATCTTAGGCACTATCTCTGGTTATCTGTATAGATAAACCTCGAATAATTGTTTTATAATAAGACAAATGGAGTGAATTATTGATTCTTGGCAGAATAGCGCACTACTAGTTTTGAAGGGCCCGAAATAAGTGAAACCTATTGGGGCAAGGTCTGGTGAATATGGTGGTTGGGGATCACATCCGAGCTAAACTCCAAAAATTTCTGCCGGGTCAGCAAAGACTCATGAGGACTGGCTTTATCGTGAGGGGAAACTATGCGATTAGCCAATACTGGACGCTTTTGCTTAACCGCTGCCCTTGAGAGTATATTCTGATTATCAACCTCTTTAAAAATGGATCATCAACATTGGGTTTCAGGAGGGAATCGCTAATGGATATGCGGTTAAATAAATTTTTTTCCGTCAAATTATGGGGAATCCATATATCACTTCGAGAAACACATCCAAATGATACCAAAGATTTGATACATTTGTATGAGATATGTTAAGCGTTTCTGCGATATCCCGTATCAGGACGACCCGAGCGCTTTACGTCTTCCAAGTCAAAATTACCAGTTCTGTACCGAGCAATCCACTTACGGACGGTGCTTTGTACAAAGGCATCATCGCCATACACACTGCAAATTTTGCTAACCATCTCTGCAGCGGATTTCCCTTTTCGGAAATAAAAAAAAATTTTCTCTTCCATTTTGAGGAAGCAAAATACCACTTAAAGATAAGGAATCTTGGTTGAAACTGGTGCATAAAAGCACCTTAGCTTACCCTCTTTTAGAAAATTATTTATGTAAACATTATTGACCGAGTAAACAAGATTTTATAAATACAGATAGAATTTAATTGAAATATTGAAAAATGGTACGAACTTATTTTACGACACACATATATATTTTATACATACAATATATATTTAGTTATTTTTTATTTTGTTAATTATTAGAAAACGCTAGTACTACCTTATAATTGATATGCTATTTTTTACTTACAAATCAATGCCATATTTTATTGATCAGGCAGCACATTTTCTTATTATGTTTTCAATGTACTTTTATCTGTTAGCTATATTTATAATGGAAATAAAAATAGTAGATATTATAAAAAAGTAAGAACATTAACATAACAATATTAAATGTAGCTGAAGCTTAGTTTGATTATATAATGTATTATTTGCAAGATTCCAAAACAAAGCGTCAGGCAACCTGTCAACGCTTCCAAGGTATAAACGTAATCAAGAAAGAAAATTGCCGTAAACAGTACTGAGATTGAATCGCATTCAGTGAACTGTACGGTTGCAAGGTGAAAATTAAATTTGTTTGGTTTTATTAATAAAGGCGGAGTTGCTTCACCTTTCCTACTTTTCTGTATATTGAGATTTGCTACATCTCCTACGGCGCCGAGTGGATCGGATGAAAGGCACATTGGTACTCCCATCAGAATATTTCATATTTGGCTTCTTCGTGTAGTTAATAGCCATTTCTATAATCTTCTGGTTTAGACGATATTACACCTGTTTATAGATGAGTAGTAAATGAGCTGGCCACTACCATCGATCAAAAGTCGAACTTCAAAGACATTACCTAATACTATTGTCTTGGATCCAGCTGCTTCTGTACAAGATCACCTGCAAATGTATGCGGGGTTGCTGTGAAGGCTGAAGCTGTAGTAACTGGATTGAACTGAACTGTCTTCAGCCAGCTTGTGGTGGGAAATGGTTTTCGAACTTGATACTTGAGGATAAAGACGAAGAAGAAACTTATCTCATTCTCAACCTTGAGCTGGTCAACTCGTAACTGGTCAACTGTCAATTCTCGTAGAGTTCTACGAGAATTGACAGTGAAATGACACATCCTTCTTTGGAAACTTTTCTTGAGCCTGGGGTGTTTAAAATCATGACATTGTAAAAGCTACCATTGCATTTACTTCAATACATCTTTCATTTATTTCAAGTACATTTTATTGAAATTTAACAAAAAAATGAATTAATGCTCCATGCTTAACTATAGCTTAATTGCTTTTTAAAGTTTTGAGCAAAGTAATTTCTCCAGGTCCTGCAAACCGCATGAAAAAAAAACTAAAGGCTAATCATGAGTAATATTTTTTTTATATGGGTAATTTATTAATTATTTACTGTTGACGTGAGTCAGCCTTATGGGTTCTTGAGTTCTCTGGAGGCCAATACAGCCTAAAATGGGTACCCCTAATAGGGTAAAATCTTGTTGTCCAGTGTGATTCTGATCAAATCACCACCATGCACAACCGTTGGTCTAGTAGCAGTAGTTCCTAACAAAGTACTGCTGTAAGGACTCCTAACCCTTTATAGGTTGTACCGGTACAAATTTAATTTTAATTAGGGTCAGCTTAGACGATCCGAAATAGTCTATTCAAGATCGAAACGGAAGAAAAGTTTTCTTAATACTGCTTTATCAAATTCCACTCTTCTCAACTGTAAGTAGGATTTTGTATTTTTTAGCATCTTTAATTTTTTAACCACTCTTGTCATTAGCAAGTGTCCTGTATCTATTATGACATAGAATAATGATTCTTTTGGATGACGGCGTAGCCAGTTGGAAAGGTTAGACATACAGAAGGCTGTTGTGACGGACACATTGTAGTAACCCTTGTATTATGACCAAGCAAACCCGGGAAATGAGTAGGAACGGTGTGAAAGCCGAATGTGGCCGTCCTATGACCTCACCTCGATCTGAATATAGATTTGTACCCAATCATTGAAAGATTGCCAATTAACTGCGTCTGAGGTCCAGTACCGATTAGATTGGCGCCAAATACTTGTCTCAGCTCGGACACAGGAAGGTGTGTACTAAGAGAGTGTGTCCTTGGAATGAAACGATCGACGGCGGGTCACAAATCCTGGAAAGGATGTTATATAAATATGATAATTTGCCGATTTTGCAAAGGGGGGAGATTTTATTGACAGGTGTTGCTTTGCTCTTCTCGGCCCATATCACTTAGAGGACTTAGACAAAGTATGGAGAGAATGAGGAGTGCCATTCGATTAGTCTACTTTTCATGGATCTCAGACTTTCTCGGCAATCTTTTATGGTTCCCCTAACCATACTACTAAATTTTTATGTTCATTATAAATTGAATTTCATACATATTGTGGCTCTTACTGCTTAAAGATACAGTGATGGGATACTCCTACCTGCTGCGATTCCTTTTACCCTCAGGATACTGTATACCCGGATGCCGCAAGAGTTACCAAATACTTGGAGCTCTTGAGAATTACAGCTTTGGATTGGCTCACATAAGCTGTTCATACGAATGCAATAAAACATTTATGGAATAACTTAGGTAGACGTATTGGGCACAGCTACATCTCCTTTTAGTGTCTTAAATTAGCTTCAATGTAATTATAATTAAAATACAATTCTTGCATACCTGGCTGGGTTAATTAATTTAGTAATAATTGAAAAACGTTGAATGGCGAGTATATCCCAACTTTATACTGACAAAGTCAATTATAACGATCATTGATTTTAGCTTTCAGTCTCTTATAAAAAATTAAGTCTTTCGGAATTGTGGAGAGAAGTGGAAGTGAAACATGGGTAGTACGGATTTTCCATGCCAAAAATTCTTAGCTTACGCATGCCCGTTTGAAGGCAGTCAAAAGTGGTTGTTAGAACATGCCTTCATGATAAACTATCTCAACTGAGTTTATGTTACTTTCCTTCTGTAAATGCTCGATGGTCTTCATATCTCTATTTTATTAATAGTTTTTTTAGGCTGTTGATGTGAGATGTCCCTTCATGGGACTGCGTTTAATGTGATCTGATCTTTTACTGTGATGATTATGGATGAATTGTCATACTTTTTATATGGCTTTGAAAGGAATTTTGTTTTAGCTTCATTTAAATAATATCCCAATAATTATTGTTGTCTCTTATTTTGTGTTTTTAGATTTATTAATTAATTCACTAGATGATTTAATGAAATAAATACTAATATATGTTTATGAATAATCTAACGGATGTTTAATCTTAACCGAATCTTTATTTAATAACTATTTTTTCCAGATCCTTAGAGATGTCGAATTAATGGATTTGAGAATCTAATAGTATTAAGGATTCCAAAATAATGCAAATATATTTTCTTATTCGTAGATTTTTATAAAATTGTGAAATAAAAGGATTCATGAAAAGAGGACTTCTCTTTAGGTATAATTAATGATGCTTTTTTTATTTTATTTATTTATTTTTTAATCAATCTATATTCTGAACAGTGATTCACATTAAAACATTGCTCACCTGGGTGGCTCATATTCCTAACTTAATCTGTTTCTGAACCTAAAAGCAACATTTTTGTTCAAAGATGTCTTTTGCTGTACCCCGCTGATTCCTCCAAGTCCATCAGGAGCCAGATAGACTGAGGCGGTGGGGGTAACAATACCTCAGGAGTGATATATAAAGGACAAGGTGACAGCCTCCACCAATTCTTCATCGCAGCTGCCATGGATCTCAAGTCGGTAAGTCCGGAGTGCGAAAATATATTAAGTGTTATTACTCCTTTTATTAAGTTATTAGTATATTCTATGATAAAGTTCGTTCCCTCATATTTCACCAGAATATCAATGTATCAATTAAAAGGTTCCCCGGGAGTATTTCTTTACATTCTTTGTAACTGTTACTTTTATATTTTTGTAGAAGTGAAAATTTTTAAAATTCGTTTGAACGTTTCATTACCGAATTTGGGTTTATATCTTCAATCATTTTCGTTTGTATTGGAAAAATTTCAATGGGCCTAGAAACATCCTTTTTAGTTTATTTCTAAAATTCAATACTTTGATTAGATATTTATGAGAAGGAATTTGCAGTGTTTTTCTAAATCGATCATTAAAGAAAAGAAAATAGAAATTTTCGAATGAGTGCTGTTTTTT
>NW_027108063.1:1243580-1247683 GCF_000696795.3 Halyomorpha halys | reverse complement strand
ACAATAATTGCGAAAATACAATTACCCTTTATATTTCATAAATAATAATAATAAAAAAAAGAATTAATACAATTCTCACTGAACAATAAAAAAAAATACGAAGATTGATTACAGGGACTTTTTTTTTTGTTAAAATTTATCTGTTGAATAGATAGTTATTTTACTCCTATTATCTTATCTCTCTTCAAAAATATCTTAAAGATCTCACTTATGTTAGGTCATCTTTGTATGTGTGACTTAAAAAATATATATTTTTGCGTTGTTGCCAAACACACTGAAACTTCTTCGTCTTTAACCAATCCATACCTTACATTGTCCGGGCAGCCTTAAACCATTTCTTAAAACCTTCTCTATCCGTGGCCAGCTTCTTGACATTGCCTTGGGTGACACTTCTGTTTCTTGTGAGGTCCATCCACTTATTCCTCGGTCATCCGCCTGTTTGTTTTCCCTCAGTTTTTGCTTCCCAAATAAGTTTTGGGAATCTATTGGTCGGTATTATTTATACATGGTCAATTCATGTTAGCTGTTTTCTATTATTAGTTCCTATCCTATTTTTTATTTCTCAATCGAGCGTAGGTATGAAGACTTTTTTACACACCATCATTTTTTTTTTGTTTAAATTCTACTTCCCTTTTGCCGATTATAACGTTACGGAGCTGATGGTAAACACTTGTTGATTGCCTTATGAGCTGTTTTATCTCAGAACCTAACCTTCTATCATAAGTAATTTTGACTCCAAGATACATAATTAAACACTTAACAAATGATAGAGTAGGAAAATATGACATTTAGTTTAGAGGTTTGGAGAAAAGCTATAAAAAATTTTTAGAAAATCAAATAATAGCAGTAAAAATAAGATACTTTGTACATGATGAAAATGAATGCTTGCTAAATCAATCCTAACTGCCTCTCCTATTTTATTTCGGTTTAGTATTTAATGGAGTGCATAGTTTTGATATTTTTTTTCTGTTGATTTTTCGGCTAAATATATTTGAAATGATAATTAAAAAAATTATAAATTTTTCATTCCTTGAATACTCAGTTCGAATCACTTCAATTCATTAGGTCCAAAAATAAGTTTTAAATCAATTTGAGATAATGCTAATAATGATAATAATAATTTTTTTTTATACATCTCATCAAATTTGTTTCAATAACATTTGTTTTTCCTTGAAAATGTCATTAAACTTAATTTGTTTTTGCAAACAAATTACTGAATTCAATAAAAATCGAGGAACTTTTTTTTGATAAAACAGTGATTTAATTAAACATTAAAAAAAAAAAAAACTGTACTGCTATAACCCATGAATGTCTCAGGTTAAACATAGAGCAAGAAAGTATCACAAAATAAAGTGAGATTGTGCCAGATGGATTGAGAATAGGCCAACACGGAATTCAGAAAAGATGTGCCTTTAGGTTGATTGTAATTGAAGCTGTTAGTTTATCTGTTTACCATGTAACAGCGGCATCCTGGTGCATATCAACAGGTGTTATCACTTCTCTGATACATTCTTTGCGACTTTCAACTTGTTTTTATCAATTCAGTGTTATATCATTTTGTTGCAATCTGTGAAAAGTGTTGTTTCTTATAGTATGAGAATTAATTTTTTGCAGTGTTCACTTGATAACCTGAGAAATTATTGACACAACTGCTGTCTATATCAAAAATATTTTTTAAAGTAACATGTCCTGAAGATCCCTCTGATATATAACTGTTTTTTTACACTGATTTATTTATTTATTATTTTTTAAAAATTATTATTGTCAATAATTGAAATTTTGGATTTGAGGAAAAAACCGGTAAACTTTAATATAAAAGGGACCAAACAGTGTTAGGCAAAAATTGTATGGTTTTAAAATATCGAGCTAAGGCTAAGGTATCATATAAATTTTGAAAAATAATAATTGTTTATTTTTTTTAAAAAAACTATGAAACTAAGGATTATCTTTGGATCAAAGTTATAGTTGTGTTTGAATGTGCCAAGACATAATTAGGAAAATGAGATGGCACAATCTCAGAATTTAACTCGGCGGTGCGATATTGTGTAAAAAATTAAAAAAGAAATCCCCACCACCCCTGAAATCTCGAATTTTTTCTGCTCCAAACTATAAAGTTAGAATGTGAAACTATCTCTCAAAATCTGGCACAATTTTACCTTATTGTACGGTACCATTCCTCAACCAACAGTTATATTTAACACATGGATTTGATGTGGTCAGTATTCACCCTTAATCGCCAAGGCTTTCTCCCTCAACTATTAAAAATATCAATTGTATAGAGCCAGAGTGTGGTCTCTCGAACCTCGAGCTGAAAGACGTTGGAACTTACCTTGAAATATTTTGAAATTGAAGCTTCACCAAGTATACAACTTTTTAAATGTCGTCAAATGAGGCTATGCATATTAATAAGTCAATTTAATGTTTTGAGAAATAAGGTGTTTCAGTAGAATAATTGTAGAAAGCTCTACGAATTAAAATTTAGGACATAGTTGAAACTGTAACAAAAGTTTATTTAACAGTTTTGTGAAGTATTATAAAAAAAGTGTGAATAAAAAAAAATTTTAGAAGCTTAATTGAGATGAGTAAGATGGGATCTGTAGTTTGGCAGATATTTCTCAGGTTCACTCAACTAAAAAACAGTATCTGGCACTACAAAAGATAAAGCAGGTGTTTGGAACGCGATGTGTCCTGAGAGTACTGTAAGCTCAAAAATCAGGCACCTCTTATATAACCAAAGGTTCAATATTAAAATAACATAATGATTATCAAAGCTGTTTTTTCATTAATTAAAATGTAAACTTTAATTAATAGTCATCTTGAAACTATTCCCACGTGTTATGAATCTAATAGAGCATGAGTGAGTGATCTGCCTGAGATTTACTACGGAGATACTTCCACGAATAAGGTTGAGCTGACTCAGGTGGGAAACAAAACACTTGCCCATCATATACGTGATCTTTCTCCTCTTTGCTTCCCTGAATTTCCTCATGAGGTGAAGCGGAGAAGATTTCAGTGAGTTTCTAAATCGGGAAATTCATAATTTTAATAAATTGTATGTAACAATAATTGCGAAAATACAATTACCCTTTATATTTCATAAATAATAATAATAAAAAAAAAGAATTAATACAATTCTCACTGAACAATAAAAAAAAGCGAATGATTGATTACAGGGACTTTTTTTTTGTTAAAATTTATCTGTTGAATAGATAGTTATTTGGTACATATTATCTTATCTCTAAGTTCTCTTTTTGCATACATAATAATATGCACATACAGAATATTGTCATTGTATATTGGTTTATACCTCAGTTAATATCGTACACCATTTTTGTATAGGAAGGCTATACAACCTGCAATGAAAGACAACTATAACCCTTACAGAGTAGAATCGAGTCAACATCGGTTTCTAGCTCGAGCTTACTGAAGTGCCTACACTATTAAATAATTATCATTTATCACACTTATGGTATCCTTGAAACCTTGTATTGCAGGTTAATAGAATTATTTTTATATTTAGTATATTAAAAAATAAAATATTTACCGCTACAATTTTACAAGGAATTCAGTACTTTGTAAGGGAGTAATGTTATCTTGAACAATAGTTGTTGCAAGGTTATTTCTTCATGATCACTATCGCCCGTCAGATTTTTTCCTAATTAAGGGTACTCACCCAATGGAGGCTGGGTTAACTGATGGGAGTGCATACCGGGTTGATTCCGGCTAGAATAACAGAATAAATAATTATCTGCCACATTCGAACCCGGCTTCTTAGAGTTGTTAGTACATCTCCTTAATCACTAAGCCACCTTGATCCTCAATATTTAGAATATTATTAAAATGTACAAATAAATTGAAAGGGTTCAGTGAAAAAAGTTGAGGTTACATTTCTTCATATTTTGAATAAAATTTAGCTTTAACTTCTATGACTAATGTTCTATCGGATTAATTTTATTAATACCTTAAAAATATCATGCTAGAAAATTTTAATAATAGTGAACGAGTGGGATTATTTTTTAAAAATTATTAATGTCAATAATTGAAATTTTGGATTTGAGGAAAAAACCGGTAAACTTTAATATAAAAGGGACCAAACAGTGTTA
>NW_027108063.1:1235512-1242618 GCF_000696795.3 Halyomorpha halys | reverse complement strand
AATATTGGAGCTTACCAAGTTCAACACGTTTGATCTAATTTAGTTTATTATTACGTTGTTAAGAGTTAGAATCTTACTTTGATACAATCATTATTATTCTTTATTATATTTGTTTAATTTAACTGGACAATAAAGAAAATACTTAAGTTTCGGCAGAGAACTTGCTAAAACTTATTGGGGGGAGGGGAGCGGAAACTCAAAATTTTACAACAATTTTTTCCAGATTTCCCTTCTTACCAAAGGTCCAGGGAGTAATTTCTGAAATCTGCCCTTTTCTCCAAATATTCTCGAAAATCTGACCTCTATAAAAGGTGTTCATAAGTAATTTTAGGTATAATAACCACTTTGAACAAAGCTTTATCAGTTTGGAGTAGGTTTTACCCTACAGCTTTTCAAAAGCTTGAGGGAAGGGATGACTCGTTGACTACAAATTATATCAATAAAAATTAAAATAAATCTCTGTTTACAGTTAAACTTTATAGAAAAATATTATTTTACACTTACTCGCATAATAGTTTTTCAAATTTTGTCACCTCAACAAACCAAAATATTAAAGTTGCTGTTCACGTGGTTGACTAGTAGAAAAAAAATAAGATAAACCAGGCTCCTAGAATATTGCTGGGGAACAATCGACCGCCCATAATTCGGTCACTGGTTTAATAGTTCCGGCAACGGTACCACAACTGTAGGAAACAAAACATCGTTCCAGATTTAACTCTGATAAAGGATCTGGGCGCTAAGATCATTAGTTAGGTCTTTTGAAAACAGAAGGGGAAATTAACGTAGATCTGGTACGGGCATTGTCTCCCGAAGGGAAATATTGAAACGTAGATGGTCGAAGATTGGAAGGACTGAAATCCATCATGTCAATAAAAGTGAATAGTTCTTCGTGGGGAAGAACCAATAATGAATAATTACTCTACATTTGAGAACACAGAGCATGTCTCTTATAATTGGCTTATCATCTAAAGGTTCAGTAAATATGCACCATATTGGGTTTCGTTTAGAACGACCTCAGATATAACGATGTATCGATTATAGCGACGAATATATCCAGACCCGTGATTCTCATAGCTCTATTAATGTATTCATGAACGGTTATACTGACTGACCGGTCCGTAAGACGCATTTTGACGAACTATAATAGGTTGGTTTAGGAGGCAATTTTCAAGAAATCGATAAAAATAAACCATAAATACAAGTACCCTAATCTTTTAAAGAATATTTCTTGTACTTAACGCGTGTTTTGAAGAGGAAGGTGTTTCATTTTTGTTCAGTGTATTGTCAACAGTTTAGTTTTATTGTTTCTTTAGATCTGCCAGCCGGGATCAGCTCACAAACGTTTTGTCACTATAAATTCAAAAAAACAAAAAAGTTATAACAGATTATTTTTCAGCTCAAAACAAAACTGAGTATTTTGTATTGGTTCCATTCTTTTTAATGTATATATTTATGTAAAAATAATTTTCATTTTTAACTTGCATTTTTCCCCTTTTTTATTATTTTACAAAAATAAATTTATAAATTATCATCTGAATAAAGCTATTTATTTATAATTCGGTGGCAATTATTGATTTTTCAAAATTCTTTTCAACATTTACATGATGTGTGTAGTGATTGGTTATAACGCCGACAATGACAAAATATGCCCGAAGGTCGTTATATATGATATTAAGTGTATTTCTATTTATTGTAAATTGAATCAATTTAAATATAATAGAATAATGGTTTGTATGTAAGCAATGAGGTGATTCTTAACAAACTTCATTCATACAGAAATAACATATAACAGTATATGTTAAATCACTTATTTTTTTCACTATCTTACTGGAAAAAGTCAATAAACAATCACTAAAAACTATACAGTTCCTATTATTGAGAAATTAAAAAAAAAAAAAAGTTGTTGTTTTCCAGCCATAAATTAGTTCGTTTCACACTTCATATTCAGTTCTCTTCCGTATCATTCACGTTCTGTTTACATATTACATGTAAAGTGTCTAATTAAATTTTAAAATAAAAGAAAAACAATTAATTGATTTTTTTAGACAAAATTTTCCCCTTTAAAACAAAAAAAAAAAACAACAATAAATACACTGATAGTAGTTAAATGCTAATCGGGTTTAAAATTTGAGCTCCCATGGGTCAAATAGTTTTAGCCCTTCTTCACACCATCAAAAGCGGAGTAGGAAGCAGTTGGTCCAGTAATATTCTTTAAGAAAATCATCTTTATGATGACAATTTTAATTTTATTCCGTAATAACATATCTTATAACATTAAAATAGATTTTGTAATTAGAGTTTATTAAGTAAAATAAATATTCAGCAATGTTTTTGTTAATAGGAAAATAAAAAAAAATTATTGTAACTTGTCTAATATGTATAAAAACAGAAATTTATACATCAATTCAAGTGCTACAAGCTATCTACTTAAGGATGCAGGAGTCACTGGTAGAAGGAGGTGAAAAGAGTTAATATGCAACGTTCCGGTCCTTGCTATAAGACTTCATCGGGGATAAGGAAAAAAAATAAAACCATAAAATAAAAATATAGTAGGGAGTATATGAGAGAATAAAGTATTATACCGAGAATATTTATTCATAAAAAAAAAATAGTTAAAGTGCTTCAAACGAACTTCTAATTGTTCAAAGTTTATATTTATAGTACCTAGCTTAGGTCTGTTATATAAAACGTGTAACTGAATGCTGTGCACTTGAGCCCCTTCAGTTACTATTTTTTCAAACTTGACTAACTTAAACTTTTAAACTTGCTGCTCTGGTTAAGATATTAGAAAATTAGGAAAATAAAGTGGTTATACATGATTAAAATATTGCAAAAGTATTTTTGAATTTTTTATTACAAGAATAATGTTTTTTTTTACCTCTGGCTCTGTGTATCTAAAAGATAGAATTAAATTAAATTTATTTTAATGTTATCATTAGGACTAACCTTGTATAAATGGTGAATACAAAAATTAATTGAAGTCTATTTTTTTTTAGATAATCTTGGTGTTATCAACGGCAGCTTTTGCTTATTCTGAGGTTAAACTTCCTTCAAGGGTCGCACAATTGGTGCAATCATTACGACCGAACAGAACACAGATTAACAACACTGTTGTTATCAGTGAAGGCACTAATACTGGGTTGTATACCTACTACCAGGGATATTATGTTCCTCCGAAAGACCGACCTCAGATAGCTGATAATGTGAATGCATCAGCCCAAGTTAATAATCAAGGGCCCGTAGTAAATGAATCTCTCTATGTCACTAATGTAGATATTCTTGATACATCATTAAATAATTCTCAGCAAGAAACTCAGAATACCCAAGCAAACAATACTCATCAAGAACAAGCAACACAAAATCCAGCAACGAACATCGACAAAAAAACCGAAATCGCGCAAGTTGTTCGAGCTGATGCTGAAGAATCTGGAGGTAAACGAGAAAGCAATGCCCTTTTGAATAGAGTACAATCAATCAGTCAGAATATGCATTTACTAGACAATATATCTGGCAAGAAGTTTCATCATCATCATCATCATGTTGGTGGAAATGTTGGGGCACAGGGAAGTGGAAACTTTGCGGTTGGTGGTGGAGTGCAAGGATCAATTTCCGGTAACGGTCAAAGCCAAGGTAATTATGGGGCACAAGGGCAAGGAAGCTACGGAATGCAACCACAAGGAAATTATGCTGGTAGTTATGGCTATGGAAATTCTGGTCAAATGTCTGGAAGCTTTGGGGCCGGTGGTTCCGTTCAGGGATCTCTTGGAGGGCAGTTTTCAGGAGGTGGTGGAGTTCAAGGTGGCACAGGAGTAAATAATAACCCTACAGGACAGTTAGGTGGCCAAGCTACAGGAAACTATCAAGGAATGGGTGGTGGGCATTTTGGTGGTTCGACTGGAATACAAGGATCTTATGGAAATCAACAAGGTCAATACCCAGTGCAACCACAATACCCACAGGGCCAACTTTCTGGAGGACAGCAAGGGCAGTTTGCTGCTGGTGGGATGATTCATGGAAGCAGTGGAGGACAATTTGCAGCTGGAGGATCAGTTGGAAGTTCTGGACAATATGGCAGTCAGCAAGGAGTTACTGGGCAATATGGCCAACAAGGGCAATTCCAGGGATCAGGTCAATTTGGAAATCAACAAACTTCTTCTGGGGTCAGTGGATCAGTACATGGAAGTGGTTCGAGTCCAGCGGGTGGGCAGTTTACCACAGGAGGAAATGTCCAAGGTTCTGCTGGTGGTCAGTTTGCATCCGGGGGTTCTGTTCAAGGAAGTGGAGGTTCTGGACAATTTGTATCAGGGGGATCTGTACAAGGCCATGGGGAACAAGGTTGTTGCCAACAAGGGCAGTTCCAACAACCTACACAACCCCAGAGTGGATCTCAAACAGGCCAATATCCTTTCCAACAAAGCAGTCCTTATCCTGTGCAAGGTGGATCATTCAATCAACCGATATCCTCAGGCCAGTATCCACAACAACCAATGCAAGGTAATCAATATCCACAACAAGGTACCCAGTTCCCTCAAACAGCACCACAGGGAACTCCTTTTCCTCCACAAAATCAACCTCCTATTTATCCACAACAAAGTGTATATCAACCTCAAACACCATATCCACCAAATCAGTACCCTCAAACAGCGATCCCCTCTAATCAGTACCCTCAATCAGTGGTTCCCCCTAATCAGTACCCTCAAAATCAGTATCCTCAACAATCAATTCAAAATCCTGGACAGTATCCAGGACAGAACTATCCTTCTAATACTCAAGGAGGAAGTGGTCAAGTTACAGGTTCTGTGATGGGAGGTGGTTCTAGTTCTGCTGGAGGGCAATTCGGAGCTGAAGGATCAGTCCAAGGATCAATTTCTCCTCAAAACCAGTATCCACAACAAGTAACTCAGAATCCTGGGCAGTACCCTGTACAGAACTATCCTTCTAATTCTCAAGGAGGAAGTGGTCAAGTTACAGGTTCTGTGATGGGAGGTGGTTCTAGCTCTGCTGGAGGGCAATTTTCAGCTGAAGGATCAGTCCAAGGATCAATTTCTCCTCAAAACCAGTATCCACAACAAGTAACTCAGAATCCTGGGCAATATCCTGTACAGAACTATCCTTCAAATATCCAAGGAGGAAGTAATCAAGTCACAGGTACTGTGATGGGAGGTGGTTCTAGTTCTGCTGGAGGGCAATTTGCAGCTGAAGGATCAGTCCAAGGATCAATATCTCCTCAAAACCAATATCCTCAACAAGTAACACAGAATCCTGGGCAGTACCCTGTACAGAACTATCCTTCAAGTATCCAAGGAGGAAGTAATCAAGTCACAGGTTCTGTAATGGGAGGTGGTTCTAGTTCTGCTGGAGGACAATTTGCAGCTGAAGGATCAGTCCAGGGATCAATTTCTCCTCAAAATCAATATCCTCAACTAGCAGCCCAGAATCCTGGGCAGTATCCAGGACAGAACTATCCACCAAATACTCTAGGAAATGGTAATCATGCAGAAGGAGCATTTCAGGGTAGTGGCGCAAGTGCTACTGGAGGGCAATTCATGGTTGGGGGGTCAGTTCAAGGATCTACTTCACCCCAAAACCAATACCCTCAACAAGTGTCTCAAAACCCATCCCAATTTGGTCAATTTTCTGCCTCAGGATCAGTTCAAGGTTCTTCTGTTCCCCAGAATATCTATCCTCAAAATGGCCAATACCAACAATACCCTCAACCTGTGCCACAACCTGGAACACCAATGGGGCAATTTCAGCAGCCCATTAACAATAATCAATATCCTCAAAATGGTGGAGTAACTGGTAGTGTATATGGAAGTGGTACAAGCCCTGAAGGAGGTCATTTTACAACGACTGGTATGGTCCAAGGTACCACTGGTCCAAATAATCAATTCATCTCTGGTGGTAATGTGCAAGGAAGTGGAGGGAGTGGTAATTTTCAAGCAGGTGGTGGTACAGGAGGTAGTTTTGGTCAACATGAAATGGGACACCATCACCATTCTGGCCATCATCCAGGTCAAAGTAATGGTCCAAGTCAAGTCACCGGAGAAATTACTGGAAGTGGACAAGGTGGTTTCACAACAGGAGGAACAGTAAGTGGAACAACAGGAGGAGGTAACTTTGAAGCTGGTGGTGGTGTCCAAGGCACAGGATCTGGTGGCTTTGTTGCTGGAGGTGGAGTCCATACGAGATTCAAGCCTGGGCATAAGAAACATCATTGCTTCTATGAATAATGATCAAAAATGTTCTCAACATAAGGTTTTTATAACTAGGCATGTTCGAGGTAATATTGAATGAAATGTCATCAAAGATGTTGATTTGAATGATTTGAAACATCAAGTTGAAGTTTTAAACCTTACTCATAAAATGGACTATTCTTGAATGTGTTAGAATCACATAAAGAATTATTAATTAATCATCATTCCTTGTTTAATATTTAAATAATGGATCAATTTTTTTTTTGTACTTACTGAAACATAACAACTATCAATTGAATGTATATATAAATCAGCAGTGTTTTAAATCATGATTGACATTTTTTGTTATTTATAGACTAGATTATTATTTATCATTATTATTAAGTTTTCAGTTTTATAAAGACCAAGTTACTATCAAAAATATTTTTATTATAAAATATTTGACATACAATTGACTGCAAAGACTAGGGAATGTGATGCAAGTAACTTTATATTCAGTATATATTTAATCCTAACTAGCAGTCTTGATAATAATCAACTTCAAAAAATATCTTTTCATTGTCATTAATTAATCACAGCTTCAAAATTTCAATCAATGATATTATTTCATATTGTCAGTTATCCTATTACAATATATTATTTCAATGTATGTCTGTTGAATATAGAATTTTGAAACAATTATATCAATTTGCTCACTTACATAGTATAAGTGTATTATTTTAGAGAGGTAAATTATCCAGTGTTTATTGTAAATATTTACTAAGTGCAATTTAAATGTATTTATTATTATTTATTAATGTGATAAAATAGTTAACATGACTGATAAGCGTATTCTATCTATGAAGTTTTCTGGTAATTTGAAAAGGTGATAAAACTATTTAGAATTGTATTATATATTTATTTTTAAAA